>NW_020664439.1:14095138-14208289 GCF_002925995.2 Terrapene triunguis
ACTTTTAATCAAAGCTCTGACCTGCGAACTACTCATGACACCCCCCTTCCCTTAAGGAGCCATCTCCCCTTTTGTCTTTTTAAATCTACATTTTAACCTGTTTTATCCTGTAGAATCTTGATTGATTATGCATGACCATTATGATCTGTTAATCACTTTGTTTACTTCTGTGTATAAATATTAATGCTCACCCCTAATAAACTTGCCACATTACTCTGAAGCCTTTTAAGCTAAGGATAGTGTAAGCCCGTTGATCAATGAATTGGTGTCTGGTCTCTGACAAATTGTGAGCCCATACCAACTCCGCACAAACTCGGGTGCTGGAAAGGTAAGTAAGGACTTGCTTTTTACCTAACACTTTTATTACTCTAGGAGCTAAAAACACCTCACTCGGCCCATAAACCCATATCAACAGTGCACAGAGAATCATAATCAGCAAACATACCAATTCAGGGGTGTAGTCCAGAAGTGGTAGTGTCATGCACATGCAGTTTGATCATCTCCATAATGTCACCGGTAGATAGCGCACTGCCCTGGGACTGACAGCTAGATTCTACCAGTTGTATCTCTGATCTGCTATGTGACTTGGGTGATTTCACCTGTCTGTGCCTCTTGTCTCTGCCTAGGTGTGTCTATTTAGACTGTAAGCTCTTCAGAGCAGAGACTGTCTTGCACTATGTTTGTACAGCGCCTAGAGTAATGGGATTCCCGCCACTATGATAATGCAAATAATCACCAGCAGATAAGCTGCAACTACTGCCTCAAACCATAAATTAGCCATACTTCAAATTAGAGGCCTAAAGTTAGAACCTGCATTATAAAACATTTTTTGATTACAAGTTTATAGCTAAATCACTTTCCATTTTTTAAAATGTGATAAGATGGGAAAATAGTTATTCTGTATCCACTCCTTCGTAGAGATTGCAGCTCTGTTCCTAGATGTAGATCTGAATTTCTTATTCTTTTTAACCTTTATTAGCTTTGGACTACTACAATACTGTATTGCCAGGTGACAAACAGCATTTTAAGAGAAGTAACTTTCAGAAATTGATTGCCATGGTTGAACTCTCTGGCCCAGATCCTCAGCATATGTAAATCAGCATAGCTTCATTGAAATCAATGGAGTTATATCAGGTTTACATGGTTGAGAATTTTGCTTTTTTCCCCATTAATGGCCAAGACTTAAAAAATAAAAATAGAACTAGGCTTAAGTGGGCCAGGCTGATGGTGTATGCAGCATGCAAGACCTCAAGAACATTTCAAAAATGTAATAAGATTTAAGAAAAGCATGAAAGACAAAATATTTTAAGCCTCTGAAATTATGAAAAACTTTACATGATCCACCAGATGAATGAAATTTCCTTTTCAGAAAAAAATAAGAGTTCATTTCTAGTAGACACATTTAACTATGAGAAATCCCATGTATCCACCCAGCCTCACCACCTTTAATTGCTTTATAAAGAGGATGCACTTTCATATCCAGAGTTTCTTGATTGTAGTCCTTCTTGTAGGAAATAGTCACTGACTGTTCTCCCTCTGTTTCTTTTCTTCTTCTTGCCCCTCAGAATCTCACCCCAAAAAATGCAGATAAAATTATTTGCCCATGTTCATTCCCTGCCCAGCGCACCATCCACATTTTAATAATACCTATCTCTTATGAAGCACTTTTCATCAGTAGATATGAACGTGCTTTATAAAGGAACTCTGTATCATCATCTGCATTTTAGAGATGGGGAAATGGAGGTGAAATGATTTGCACAAGGTCACCCAGCAGCAGCACTGGGAATAGAAGCCACATTTCCGGAGTCCCATGCCAGTGATCAATCCATTACGACACACTACCTCTCTAGGGAAAATAGTTTCCTTCCGAAAGGATGCCAATAAGAGGTAGGTTGTAATTAAAAGCGCAATTTATCTTCCATATGGTCACTTGGTTTCCAACCTCTGTTTTGAATACTGAGGCAGAATTATTTTTCTATCACTACAGGGATAGTTATTGTGGGATTGCATACATCTACAGGGCTACAGACAGTGTAGTTCCCCTTGAAGAAAATAAAATAGGGCACAGAATCCTTTGGATCTTTTGTGGGGTAGAGATAGAGAAGTAGATGGGCTATGGAACAAATAGTGAATTTAAGATGGAAATAGAGAAACATTAATTAAGGCATCAAAATTCCAATTTCCAGAAGGTCTTGGGTGGATACCCAAAAAGCCTTAACAAAGAACTGGGGAAGCAGCCAGTAGACGGAAGAGACTATGGTGCAATAAGAATTTATGAGAAAAACACAGCACAAAGCCCAAGCACAGGCCTGTGCTAAAGCATCACTCTATTAGTGGCCATTTGGATATTTTATATGAAATAACTCACTGAACTCAAAAGGCTGTGTTTGTGGGAACAGTATCGTTGCTGTCAAGGGTTTATCACAAAAACACCCCTGACTCTGCAGTGATCTGCAATCTTTACAGTGGCCAATCCTGCCACTAACTTTTTAGATACATATTTCTCTCCCTTCTCCCAGACCTTCTGCTTATCCCTCTTTTAAACTAAGGTTTTGGAGAAAGTCAGAAGATATCGTGGTCAGACTCATTTTGCTTATTATCACCTTTGTTAGACATTTCAATCAACTTTTCAGCCTTGTGTTAGTACTGAAACAATTCTACAACAGGGAGCATCAAGAATTGCGGAATTCACAAAACAAATCCTAGATACTAAATATTTTGACTGCAGATCCTAGAATTTGTAGGCGGATGGGTAGATTTCACTGACACTGTCTTTGTTTAGCTCTGTGCTGCAGCTTTTACTTGGAAAATTGTTCACTGCTCCCAGTCAGTTTCAATAAATGACATGCCACTAAATTATGAACAAAGAGGTCACAGACTCCACAACTAAAGATGAAAATGTTTTTGTTGAAAATCCAGTTTTGACCCATCTTCTGATTTTCAAAGGAAGCCTTCCGGTGTGCCTGATGATTCAAATACTTCATCCCATGCCAAGAGAAGAGTTTTTTGTTCATTTGCTTTTTTGCAGTGTTGGAAGGGAAGGGTAAAGTAGTTATTTAAGGGGAGAAGAGGGCTAAGTTAGGACACAAAGTAAAGTTGCTGTTTTTCATTTCCAGAGACATGAACGCTTTTTTGGTCCCACCTTAATTCAAAGCCTCACACTGTTCATTCTCACTGATAGCTCCTGCCCAAGTCTCGTTTGACAAAGCTTACGTTCTAAATTAAAAAGTTGTAATTGCCGATTCCTTAATATTGGCTACATCAGATTTCTCAGTGAGGTTTTAACTAGAGCTGAGTGGAAAACAGATTCCTACAACCCCGCCTCCCTCCCCCCCCCCAATTTTGTCTTTTTCACAAAAAAGACAGTTACCTTTTCCGTAAGATGTGTTGCTCATGCCCATTCCACAATAGGCGTGCGTGCTCGCCACGTGCACCGGTGCTGGAAGTTTTTCCCCTAGCAGTACCCTAGCGACCCCTGGAGTGGCACCTCTATGGAGCGGTATAAGGGGCACTGCACGCTCCCCCCATCTTCAGTTCCTTCTTGCCAGACAACTCTGACAGAGGGGAAGGAGGGTGGGATGTGGAATGGACATGAGCAACACATCTCGAAGTACACCAGTTACGGAAAAGATAACTGTCTTTTCTTCTTCGAGTGATTGCTCATGTGCATTCACAGTAGGTGATTCCAAGCTATATCTGTTGGAGGTGGGTAGGAGTTCACAGACTCTCGGGACGGTGTACAGCCCTGCCGAACCCAGCGTCCTCCCTGGTTTGGGAGACGATCGCATAATGCAAGGTGAACATGTGAACCAAAGACCATGTGGCAGCCCTACAAATGTCCTGAATGGGGACATGGGCTAAAAAGGCAGCCGACGATGCTTGCACCCTAGTCGAGTGTGCCCTCACAATCAGCAGCAGAGGGACTCCCGCCAGGTCATAACAGGTACAAATACACGAGGTGATCCAATTGGAGAGCCGCTGAGTGGAGATCGGCCGACCTCTCATGTGTTCGGACGAGGCGATGAACAGCTGCGAGGACTTCCTGAATGGCTTAGTACGTTCCAGTTAAAAAGCCAGAGACCATCGCACATCCAGCATGTGGAGGCAGCACTCCTCACTGGACACATGGGGTTTGGAACAGAGCACCGGCAGAAAGATGTCCTGACCCATGTGGTAGGTGGAGACCACCTTAGGGAGGAATGAAGGATGCGGTCGGAATTGGACCTTATCCTCATGGAACACCATGTATAGGGCTCGGGGGGCAGGGCCCTGAGCTCTGAGACCCATCTAGCTGACGTGATTGCCACCAGGAAGGCTATCTTCCATGAGAGGTGCAACCAGGAGCATGTGGCTAGCGGCTCAAAGGGGGGACCTGTCAATCGGGCCAGCAACAAGTCCAGGTCCCACTGCGGGACTGGGGGCCTAACATACAGGAAAAGACGATCCAATCCCTTGAGGAATCGGCCAGTCATAGCATGGGAGAATACCATGTGCCCCTGCACTGGCAGGTGGAAAGCTGATATGGCCGCCAAGTGCACCTTGACAGACGAGGGCACTAGGCCCTGGGCTCTAAGGTGAAGGAGGTAGTCTAAAATGAGCTGGATTGGAGCAGCCACGGGCAACACGCCCCGATCAGCTGCCCACCAGGAAAATCGAGACCACTTTGCTAGGTAGGCCCGACGTGTGGAGGGCCGTCTGCTTTCCAGGAGGACGCGCTGAACCCATTCAGAGCATGTCCTTTCCTCCCAGCCTAACCATTGAGCAGCCACGCCATGAGGTGGAGTGCCGCTAGTTTGGGGTGGAGGAGGCAGCCCTGGTCCTGGAAGAGCAGGTCCGGGTAGGATGGTAATGGCCATAGTGGGGTGACGCCAGGCTCATGAGAGTCCTGTACCAATGTTGCCTGGGCCATGCCGGGGCGATCAGGAGAACCCAGGCCCTGTCCATTTTTATCTTCTCCAAGACCTTGCCGATCAGTGGGATTGGGGGGAAGGCATAGAGAAGCTGGTCTGACCAGGATTGGAGGAAGGCATTGGAGATGGCGCCCATGCCCAACCCCTCCGCCCCCCCAGAGCAGAAGCGGGGACACCAGTGGTTCTGCCGTGTTGCGAACAGGTCCACCTGGGGAGTGCCCCAGCTTTGGAAAATCCTATGCACCACCTCTGGGTGTAGTGACCACTCGTGCTGAGAGGAGAAATCTCGGCTCAGATCATCTGCCCATGAGTTCCAGGCACCTGGTACGTGGTGGGCTTATAGGCAAATATCGTGGACTATACAGAAGTCCCACAGCCTGAGGGCTTCCTGGCAAAGGAGCAGGCCCCATCTTGCCTGTTGATGTAAAACATCAAGGCCGTGTTGTCCGTGAGAACCCTGACCACTCTGCCTTCCAGGTGCGAGCAGAAGGCCACACATGCCAGATGAACCGCCCTGAGCTCCTTGACATTTATATGCAGGACAAGGTCCTGCATGGACCACAGACCTTGGGTCTGAATGTTCCCGACATGGGCTCCCCGTCCCAGGTCCAGTGGGTCGGACACCAGCTCCACTAATGGGGCTCTGCCCCTGAACGGGACCCCGTGGAGCATGTTCTCCGGGGAGGATCACCATTGTAGGGACATGATCACTGGTTCAGGCACAGTGAGGACTTCGTCCATCCGGTCTCTGGCGTGGGAGAAGACCGAGGCCAACCAGAGCTGGAGTGGCCTCATCCTGAGTCTGGCATAGAGAACCACGTATGTGCACATCGACATGTGACCCAGGAGCTGGAGGCACGCTCTGGCTGTGGTCATGGGGAACCTTGTGACTGTGTCGATGAGCCCTTCTAGGGTCTTGAATTTGTCCGGTGGGAGGGAGACCCTGGCTGTCACGTCCAGGTTTGTCCCGATGAACTCTATGCACTGCACCAGGACTAACATGGACTCAGTGTCATTTACTAACAGGCCCAGAGTGGCGCACGTAGACAGGAGGCGCACCACGTGATCCCGCACCTGCGACCTGGAGCTGCCCTTGACCAGCCAGTCGTCAAGATAGAAGATCTGAACTCCATGACATCTGAGGTACACTGCCACCACAGACATGCACTTTGTGAATACCCCGGGAGCAGTGGACAGGCTAAATGGGAGGACTGTAAATTGGTACTGTTCCTGCCCAACCGTGAAATGGAGGAAACGTCTGTGCCCCTTGAATATATGAATGTGGAAGTACGCATCCTGCAGATCAAGGGTGGCGTACCAGTCCCCAGAATTCAGGGAGAAGATGATGGAGGCCAGAGAGACCATGCGAAACTTGAGCTTTACCATGTACTGGTTAAGGCCTCGCAGGTCCAGGATGGGCCTGAGCCCGCCTTTGGGATAAGGAAGTAGTGGGAGTAGAAACCTTTGTGTCTGAACTCCGTTGGCACCAATTCCACTGCTCCTAGGCCAAGGAGCCACCCCAGCTCCTGCCTGAGCAGGGTCTCATGAGAGGGGTCCCTCAGGAGGGATGGGGGCAGAGGGTGGGGTAGAGGTAAACTGGAGGATGTAGCCCCAGGAGAGGGTGTTGAGGACCCATCGGTCCAAGGTCTGCTGCGACTACTCAGGTAGAAAAAGCACATAACCGGTTGGAGAAGGGAAGCTTTATTGTGGATGGATCCCTGGTATGAACTGGTAAGTTGCCCCTGGGCCTCCCGTCCAAACTGACATTTTCCCACCTGTTTGCCCTTGGAAGGCCCAGGTTGGGGGGCAGACTAGGACTGCCTCTGTGGGTGTTTCCTATAGTACTGCAACTTTTTATAAGGGGGCTTATATTTAGAGTGGATGTCCTGGGTAGGAGCCTCTTGTGGCTTAAACTTGGTCGTTGCCGGAGCTGGGACATAGAGGCCCAGAGTCTTCAGCATTGTGAGGGAATCTTTCAGGCTGTGCAATTTCACGTCCATCTGTTCTGTAAACAGGGCCTTGCCATTGAACAGAAGGTCCTGCAAGGTCCAGCCCAAACAGCAGGAGCCATAATCCCTTCCTCATGGACACCGCGGAGGCTATAGATCTTGCCGCCGTATCCACAGCATCTGACACTGCCTGAAGGGTTGCCCTGGCAGCCACTGGGCCCTCCTCCCCCAGAGCCTTGAACTGCTTCTTGTCATGCTCTTAGAGGGAGCCCTTGACTTTGGGCAGAGAACCCCACAAATTGAACTCATACCTCCCCAGGAGGCTTGGTGGTTTGCCACCCTTAACTGGAAACTTGAGAACAAATAAACCTCTCCCCCAAATAGGTCCAACTTCCTTGAGTCTTTATTTTTCAGAGTAGGGCCCTGCGTCCCCCTGTGGTTGACTGACTCAACCACTAGAGAGTTGGGGGCAGGGTAGGTATACAGGTATTCATGCCTCTTGGTGGGGACGAAGTACTTCCGTTCCACCCTCTTAGAGATGGGGGGCAAGGAAGCCTGGGTTTACCATAAGGCGTTCAAAATCTTTACCACCCCTTCATGGAGTGGGAGAGCCACTCTGCGCCGTGCCGAGGCTGAGAGAACATTGAAGAGGGAGTCTGAGGGTTCCTCCACCTCCTCGGCTTGAAGGTTGAGGCTTGATGCCACCCTTTTCAACAGTTCCTGGTGGGTCTTAGAGTCCCCCTACGGGTATTGCTAGGGGAAAAACTTCTGGCACCGGTGCATGTGGCGAGCACACACCCCTATTGTGGAATGCACATGAGCAATCACTCGAAGAATAATATCTAAAATGCAAATATTTCAATTCAGAAATGCTACTGCAATCGCTCAAGGGAATTTTAGAATGGGTGTGTCATGATTCCATTTTCCTTTAAAGGTCCAATTCCCAAGCTGGACTACCTCTCTCACACTGCACCATGATCCTTTATGGGAAGGGGAAGCAGTTCATCACGGAAGATGTAGTCCAGCGAGGGAGCCTAGTCCATAGAGGAGAACAGAGACAGGGACATAATGGTACATAACCAAAATATTTCAATTTGGATTTCAGGCTTCTAGTTTTTTTAACCAAAAAATTTAAGTTTTCTGCAGTAAGCAGACATTTTGAAAAAAAAAATGTTTATCTGAAAACCACATTTATAGCTGAAAAACTGTTCTGATGGAAATTTTTGACCAACCTTTTATTTTCTAGTCCGGGGTGGCCACCCTGAGACTGAGCCAAAATTTACCAATGTACATTGCAAAAGAGCCACAGTAATATATGTCAGCAGCCACCCTCCCTCCCCCCCGCCTCCTCCCGTCCACCGGCAGCCCCACTCCCTCCCTCCCTGCACCTCCCAATCAGCTGTTTTGTGGCATGCAGGAGGCTTAGAGGGGGAGGGGCGAGGGTATAGCAGGCTCAGGGGAGGGGGCGGGAAGGGGTGGAGTGGGAACAGGGCCTGTGGCAGAATCAGGGGTTGAGCAGTGAGCACTTGCCGGCACATTGGAAAGTTGATGCCTGTAGCTCCAATCCCAGAGTTGGTGCCTATACAAGGAGCTTCAGATTAACTTCTGAAGAGCCGCATGTGGCTCCAGAGCCACAGGTTGGCTAACCCTGTTCTAGTCAGATCCTGGAAAAATTGGAAAGTCCCACAAGTAAGAGCAGAGCTAACTTACATTTGTGGGTGTTAAAAGGGCTTCGAATTCAATTTTTCCACTTAAGCAGCTAACACACGTGAGCCTCATCTGGCTCCCCTCTGTGCCCAGGCTCCCTATTTCCATCCTTACCTTTAGGCTGAGTCTAATGGAGGTGAGACTTACTGGCCAGGAAGGTTCACCAATGCAACAACAAATGAGGATCAGTTACACAACTAGGCATCTGGAGTAGCTAGACCCAGCTCCTGTAATTCAGTGCATCATGGACAGAGAGGGGGAGGGATAGCTCAGTGGTTTGAGTATTAGCCTGCTAAACCCAGGGTTGTCAGTTCAATCCTTGAGGGGGCCATTTAGGGAACTGGGGTAAAGATCTGCCTGGAAATTGGTCCTGCTTTGAGCAAGGGTTTGGACTAAATGACCTTCTGAGGTCCCTTCCAACCCTTTTTTATTAAAATAATAATAATAATGATAGGGAAGAGGATCTGGTTCCTACTGACTTCCCCCTCAACTTCTTTGGGGGTTGTAGGCAAGGAGATCTGGCTTCTTCCAGGAGTTATCTACCATCACAGGACAAGCAGTGGCAAGATCTTCCTCCTCCCAATATCTGTGGTGAATTAAGAGGTGAGCAAGGGAAGGGCACTCTCTTAAGAGGCAGCTCAGCTTCATTCAGGCCCTCTGGTTTACTGCCCTTAATGTACACAAAAAGAGAACCACACGGGAGTCAAGGTTCAGTGGCGCTTGGGGCTGAGCCTAGTTAGCTGCTTTGAGAGCTGTACTGACATACAGGTTTGAAAACAGGTCTGCCTCACTGCAGTATATAGGGACTAAAATATCAGAGCACTCCTTGCCCCCTCTCTCCACCCGAGAAACACAGGTCCCTGCCAAAGAGTGAGACTAACAGCTTCAGAGTCAGGGAGCTACAACGGCTCTCTGAGGGCCCCTTCTTACCTCCTGTGCTGAACATATCTTGGTGTGGGAGAGAACATGGCCCATGTTGGCAGAAGGGTTACAAATGCTACTGACTATGCCAGCAGTGCTTTATTAAATTTCTTGTGTTCTTCTTTAAGGGGGCTCTCAGAAGTTACAAGCTTTATTATCCATTGTCTGCCACACAGCATCAGAGCATGTAGTGCTACTTCCCTACATAGGTATGACTCCTCTGCATAAGATCTCCTGAAAATCACCACCATTTTCTAGACATAAATGATCAGATTTCCTTTATTCCTGCTATTGCAAATAAGAGGGTATCAATGTTGACAGCTTATTTTAATGAGAACCAGTCCTGATTATCTCATACTGGTGATAATTTAAATCCTGGACAGATGCAGATGTGCTTGTTATGTGGAACTGTCATTTTCTTCTACTGCTAAGTTAACATACTAGTTCACATACGTTTTAAATACTCTTAGGCTTGTGATAAACACAATGGGCTCAATTCTCCATCACTCTGCATCTTATGCAGACAGACAGTTACGCCAATGCACAATGTGTGTAGGACTCTACTGAAACAGAATGGGAGCATTTTATCCACACTTTAAGTCTCTGTTGCCTTGCAGCAGAGCAGACCCCATGTCACAGAGATACATTTGCTCAGAGAGGTGATATGAGGGACTCAAGAATCTGCTCTTTCCATACCTCCAGCCCCACCCCTGACTAATTACACAAAAATGCTCTCAAACAAGTAGGAAGGCAACTCAGTGAAAGCAAACCCATCAAGTGCTCTTCCTTAGAACACTTTGCTGATACACTCTGTTCCTAAACGATATCCTCCAGGTGTTGATAATAATACTGTTTAACTTGCATCCTTTGAAGTGTGGGAAAGGACCTTGGGGAGGTGGGGGAGGGCTGAGATCTCCTCCTCAGGTACATTTTTGAAAACACCTGCCACTAGGTGCAATTTGGGGCACTGCAAAGACAAAATATTTGCTCTTCAAACATTTTTGAAGCCTTAGGGATAAGTCATCCACAGCAGGACTGGTTTAGCAGATTGCAGAGAGACTTAGCTCCATCAGGATAGGGGAAAATCAAGAAAACTGTCCTTTCAGTTGGTGGTAGAATTTTAACAAGTGGCTCCCAGGAGTCCTGCCCACAAATACTCACCAGCACATCGCTGTGATACCTTGGCATCTGACTGTTCATAATGCACTTTATTTTTTCCTTTGTACAAAAAACAAATATAAAATTTAAATCCAATACAAAGTGAATACTAGCAATGACAAGTTTACATTACAGTAAAATAGGATGTCAATGCAAATGTGTTATCTATCAAGACATTAGTTCTTTAAAACTTTACCTCAGTGGTACATGCATTATATAAAATAAACTGCTAGAGAGTTCCACAAAAGATACCCAATCATCAAGCCATTCAAGGGCAAAAATAGTATTGAAGGGACATCTACAAACCCAAAGACATTTTCCACAGAAAAAAAAAATCAATGCTAACAGAAATGGTTTGTTTAGTCATGGTCTTGTTAAAACCCTCCCACAAAAGCTATGCATACAATTCTTAGGACAGAAAAAGCTCAGTAAGTTTGTTAGCATAGGCAACCGTTCAGTAGTTTCAAAGAATCTTTCAGACATTTTGAAAAGGTATCGTAGTTTTCAATTTGTATTTTCCCATAAAATCAGAACTACATTGACTCCTTTTTCAAAATCTAGTCACAGCTGGCTAAAAACTAGTTCTTGAGTGAAGTGAAAGAGTAGTGTACAAAAATATTTAACGGAACTAGCGAGGATGTATCAAATGAGTCTCTACTTTGCTTCTTAAGGAAAACCTTTTCCATACTCAAGGTTTGTTTATTTGTCCCATAAACAAGACTGCACCTGAGGGATAAAATAAAGACCAATATTACTACATATATCCAATTTATAAGTATTGTAGAGCATTCACTGAAAAATACAACATTTACAGAATGTGTTCAAATAAAATCTAGGTAAGAAGGCTGTTTCACACTCCATGAGCTTGCTTTGTTTTGGTTAGGGGAATTGTAAATTAACAAACTATTTGTTTTTAGGTGAGTTTGGAGTGTATACAAATATAGAGTCTCCCAAGGACCCTCCCATACACTTTAAGGTCAGAAGGGATCATCATGATCATCTAGTCTAGTCTGATCTCATGTGGAGTAGGTTTTCCAGTTCTTCTGCTTTATTTTAAACGGAGTTAAAAGCACAATACAGAAGCATACCGTATTTTGTATTTGTTTTAGTAACACCTACTGACAGCTTCAAGCTTTCCCACCTACAAATTACAGTTTGCACATAGCCATTATACTGTATGAACTCAACTTACATGCAAAATAATACAAACATTGCTTACCTGTAGGATTGTGCCGGATGAAAAATACAAATGGTCTGTCTACTATAAACCAAGGAGGGGAGGACCTGGCTATTAAAATTGCAGCTTCCAAAGAAAGTGAAAGAAGAGGAAAAATAGGATGGAAAATTAAACAAGTCAAACATGATCACACTATAAACAGTGCAAATATGAAGCATCAAACAGATGATTTCCATTAGATATTTGTCTGCTCCTTTAGGCATTCCATTTCACCAACATGCATCAGTTTATCAATTGTTTTATATTACCAGTGGCAGCCTGGGTCAGCCACAGGAGGCCATTTTATCCAATGCTATCTATTGCAAATTAGCCTTCTTATATTGCTCACCAGAACCACACAATCCATAAAAAAAAGGGACGAACTAATAATGAACATCAAAATTCAAGATTGTTCCCCTACAGCAAAACTCAGGTGCCATCTTAGAGTAGCGTTGCATAAATGCGTGCCTCTGGAACAGCACAAGGAGGCGTATTAGGAGCCAAGGATTTGGCCACTAGATTTTACACTTGATGCGGTTTTTACACTTGATGTAGCCAGCGGAGTAAAGAGACATGTTTACAATTTGTGGAAGGCTATGTTTAACTAATTCTATATTGACCCAAAATTCACTTAACACCCCCCCTCCAAAAACTCAATGGTAAAATTCATTTGATTTTTTTACTGTCCTTTCTGAGTATGCGCTTCTGCTGAAGTGATCTCAATTTAAGCGCTCACAAAAGATTTCCTATTTCTGATAAAATCGAATTAATTTGTTTTAGCATAGTTACTTTTAATTAAGGATTAAATTAAACCAGGGAGAGAGAGAGAGAGAGAACTACTTACTTGTTGCTGCAGAAGCTTTGGTTCCATCTTCACTAACTTCAATTTTTGCTTTTTGTAAAATATGAGATACATGAAGGCTTTCCGTTCCTGTGTGACCAAAACAAGAACAGCACTTGTGTCAACATGCAGTTATACATTTGTTATACTGTACGTAAAGCTGACTGGGACCGAGGGGGTCAGAGGGTGGGAGGAGGATCAGGGGTCTGAGTAGGAGGGTCAGGGGTGCAGGCTCCTGGCGGCACTTACCTCAATCAGCTCCTGGAAGCAGCAGCAGCATGTCCGCCCTCCAGCTCCTATGTGGAGGCGCAGCTAGGTGGCTCTGTGCACTGCCCTGTCTGCAGGCACTGCCCCTGCAGCTCCCATTGACCGCAGTTCCTGGCCAATAGGAGCTGCAGAGCTGGCGCTTGGTGCGGGGACAGCATGCTGAGCCTCCTGGCTGCCCCTACACATAGGGGCTGGAGTGGGGACATGCCGTTGCTTCGGGGAGCTGCACAGAACTACACCTTAGCCCCGCTGCACCGCCCACTGGACTTTTATTAGCCCAGTCAGCAGTGCTGACCGGAGCAGCCAGGGTCCCTTTTCGACTGGGTGTTCTGGTCAAAAACCAGACACCTGACAATCCTAGCAAAGATTGAAATCACTGTGGAAGCAAGAGGACTTTGTTCTATTGTTGTTACGATGCAGTTGCTGGATCTGACCACTACAGAAGCAGTGAATCTGATGACACCAAGCAGAGAAAGCAAACAATATGCTGCATGTAAAGGAATGGATTAGCTGGACTTCTGCATGACTGTTTCTTATAACACCATAGTAGATCAGTTGTTAAATTGAGAAGTATTAACACAGGCACAATGTTGCTATTAGTTAACACAAACGTTGGCCAAAGCACAGAAAAAATTCATATTAGCACCCTAACACACTAAGCAAGTCAGCTATGGCATTTGTGTATACATGCCATTGCGTTGTTTGCACATGCATGTGTATATATTAAAACAAACACATGGTGATGGACAATGTCCAAAGTCAGAATCTATTGCCCTGGCTTTATTTAGTGATGCAGGAATCAGTGGCACAATTCACTCACTGCTTAAGTGCATTATGTTTATGATGACAGTAATAAAATAAACAGGATAGAAAATGTCTAGGTGACTAGGGGACATATTTTACCCCAAAGAAGATGCAATACAAATCATTTAAAAAAAAAAAACAAAAAAAAAACAAAAAAAAAAACACTACTGGTATCCTTAAATGCTATGCTTATTTGGTGGTTTTAAAGGTAAAACTGAAAATTTGTAATCAGAGAGTAATTTTTTCTTAAATACAGAAATTATAGCAACACGTAACCAGGAATGCAATTTAAATTCATCCTGAGTGTCTTAAAAACTGTTAAAGTAGAACACCTTGCTTCCAATAAAATAACGGAACAAGGGCTGACAATCGCAGTAAACTCACGTGATTAACTCAAAACAAATTAACTCAATTTAAAAAATTAATCGTGATTAATCAGTTTTACTTGCACTGCTAAACAATACCAATATACATTATAAATATTTGTTTCTACATTTTCAAATATATTGATTTCAATTACAACAGAATACAAAGTGTATAGTGCTCACTTTATATTATTTTTATTACAAATATTTTCACTGTAAAAAAAACAAACAAAAGAAATAATATTTTTCAGTTCACCTCATACAAGTACTGTAGTGCAATCTCTATCATGAAAGTGCTACTTACGAATGTAGAATTTTATTTATTTATTTTTTTTAACATAACTGCACTCAAAAACCATATAAAACTTTACAGCCTACAAGTCCATTCAGTCCTACCTCTTGTTCAGCCAATCGCTAAGACAAACAAGTTTGCTTACATTTACGGGAGATAATGCTGCCCACTACTGATTTAAAATGTCACCTGAAAGTGAGACCACGCATTCACATGGCACTGTTGTGGCCAGCATTACAAGGTATTTATGTGCCAGATATGGTATACATTTGTATGCCCTTTCATGCTTTGACTTGTAGATTGCACTTTTATTACAGTGCAAATATTTGTAATAAAAATAATAATGTAAAGTGAGCACTTTGTATTCTGTGTTGTAACAAAACATCCAAAAATATTTATAATAAATTTCAATTGATATTCTGTTAATGTTTAACAGTGTGATTAAAACTGCAATTAATCGCGACTAATTTTTTTAATCGTTTGATAGCCCTAAAAAGGAACTTAATCTCTTATTTCAAGTGGAGAAGTGTATATGAGATATAAATGAGTTGTGTTAACAAGCGAGGTCTTTTTGTTTTGGATGGGTTTTTTTGGAGTAACTAATCAGAAGTCTGATGGGGACATAAAATTCATAGACACAAGACATCCAGTTTTCTTTTAGAAATCAGTGCTCCATTGTCAGAAAGAGGAAAACGTTTATCGATCAGTTATGCAGTTCAATGACCGTTCCATTTTTACTCAGCATTACCATCAATTTGGCAGACATCCTTCCGCTCTCTCAAATCCATTGATGTAAAGTTTATAAAACATATAAATTGTAAAAGAACAAGTGCCTCAATTACATCTTCCATTATGGTCTCATCCAACATGATTTTTTTTTTGCAAGCCAAAAGGAAAAATATTGAAGAATATGTAAGACTGTTACTGTGAAAATGCCTCATGACATTTTATTGGTTAACCATATGGTTAACTTTTTGTGGTTAATTTAGAAGTTTTCCTTTTGATGGAATAGTTTCAAAGCAGCAGGTTGTTTTAATAATTGCAATTGTAAAACAGTAGTTCTACAAAATGTGAACAAAAACCAGAAGAAGAATTTAAACAAGATAACCTACTTGTTATTTTTGCAAAGTTTGCCTTTGACTGCTCAAACATATCTGTAATGCCAAGTACTTTCAGAGGCTCCTTTAAATCTGTTTCTGCTACTGCTGTGAACCTGATTGAAGCATATAAAATAGAAAAAACATCAGAATTACGACTAAAAGTTACTTTAAGTGCTGAGAAGGACTACAGAAGAATTCCTTATTTTGGGGATTGAGGGGAGAAGAGACTGGAAGATATTAGTACTCACTTGGGTAAAATAACTTGCACTCTCTTTTGTATCATGGTTGTCATCCAGCTCTGTATTGTTTTTGTGCTGATGTGAGGAATGATGGCAGAGAGAGGGGTAGTGCTTTCTGTAGGCAGAGCAATCAACATACTGATGCTTTCGCCATGGTAAGGCAATTCAATTATGTTATACCACAAGTCATTTGGGGTACTTGTTGTGCCTAAGGAGAGGGAGAGAGAAAGAGAAGCCATAATTCTCAAACAGTTAAAAGCCTTCAACCTCTGATATTAGAAGCAGTAGTGAGTAAAAATGTTAAACCTATTGGCAAAGCTATACTATTTTAACTGTAAAGTCTCGATATCACAGTTGGATTGCCATCTTCCAGTAGAGTTCACTTACATAACAAGCAGGAGCAGGGCCGGCTCTAACTTTTTTGCCACCCCAGGCAAAAAAAGAAGAGCGCCGCCCTGCCGTAACCCCCCCGCGAGTGCCGCCAAAATCCCCGCCCCCCTCCGAGCACTACGCCGCCCAAAGCCCCGCCCCCCTCCGAGCACTACGCCGCCCAAAGCCCCGCCCCCCTCCGAGCACCGCGCCGCCCAAAGCCCCGCCCCCCCCTCAGAGCACCGCCCGGCCCAAAGCCCCGCCCCCCCTCAGAGCACCGCGCCGCCCGAAGCCCCCGCCCCCTCCGAGCAGCACGCCGCCCAAAGCCCCCCGCCCCCCCTCCGAGCACCGCGCCGCCTGAAGCCCCCGCCCCCCCGAGCGCCACGCCGCCCCCAGGTGCCGCCCCAAGCACGTGCTTGGTCAGCTGGTGCCTGGAGCCGGCCCTGAGCAGGAGTCTATATAAATGTTACATTTTGATAATGCAATGCAGATAGCGGGGGGGAAAAAAAAAAAAATCTACTCTATGGCATCTCAGATTCATTTCTACAAGTTACATGAATATTACTTGGTGGGTTGTTGGAGTTCCTTTGAAAATATAAAATAGCCATGCTGCAGACTGCTTCAGAGTGTCATCAGCATCTATTGAAACAGTAGGGGGTGGGAGACATGATGGAAATAACAAAAGACCGTCCAAAAGAGAGCAAGAGATTCCTTTTGTAAAACAGACTCTTTTCCTCTAAGGACTATGGTACACTGGGGATCAGAAATGGTCTTTAACAGTCTCTGCAAACTGCCACACCATCTGCCTTTAAACCCCACTGAATCTTGTGCTGCTTCTAAACTGAGTAAAAGAGCCTACTGCTACAATTCACCAAGGGGACTCCCCTGGAAACAGTAAGGTAGGCAAGTAAAGGAGACAGGCAACTATAAGAACAGAGGGCAGCAAAATAGAAGAGCTTAAGAACTTCGATACTGCCCTGGAAAGGACTGCCAGCCGTTTGTAAGCACATGATGAACAACAGATTGTAGCAGGCCATTAGCTATCTGTAATGTGCTGGACCATATTCAGTGGGTAAAGAAACATGGGGCCTCATCCAAAAGCCACTAAAGTCAATAGGGGTCTTTCCATTATTTTTAAAAGATGCAAAATCCTATTAGTGTTTTAAAAAAAGACAGTTTTCAGTATGAGAACATTCAAAGGATTATTGGATTTTTTTGTCCCATGTGATGCTACTTTAGCAGCAGTTTATTGTGGCTAGACATAAATCCAATGGTGGAAACTTCTGCTGCAAGTGACCGTGGTGCATCCTATAAAATAGATTTCAGCCATACTGAATAAAACTTCCCAGCATAAACACCTACATCCAAATTATTTATTTATTTATTTTATTTAAATTATGCTAGTATTCAAACTGCTGCTGGTAATCAACCAGGGGGGACCATAACTATTCTAGTTAAAGACCATAATTACATCAGTAGCATATATTACATGAGGTTTCCATACCACTTGGAAACAAACAAACAAAACCAGACTATCTTCTTGCTTGTTCTGTTATGGGATAGGAGGATATGAAACTGAAAGTACTATGGAAAAAGACTAACAGGGCTAATGAAAAGCACAACAGGCTTGTTTACCAGTTGGAAAAGAAAGTAGAAAAAAAAATCTAGCTACTTTAATGGATCTTGATCAATAAAAATTATATATGGAGACAGAGTAAAAAGAAAATAAGTGGTCAAAAAGGCAAAGGGAGCTGAAAGCCATTTTATATGTTCCAGGACACCATTTCTCTGGGAAATGGACGAAAGTCTTCCTTATTTTATTGTTAACAGAAAAAAAGGAAGAAGTTAACCAATTAAGTTAATCACAAGCTTGTTTGACAATAATGTCTCTTTTCACAAAAAGGAAGCAATAAAAAGACACCCTGAAATTTATTCAAGAGTAAAGAGATTTGCACAAATAGCTCCAATTGCTGGTAAAGCATTACACACCATTATAGGCTCCAGCCAGCTCAGCTCATGCTAAAATTCTCAAAAGCCCCCTTTAACTATCAAGACACTAATTGGTGCTCTAACAAACATCCCAGGTGTCAGTCATGGAGGATTTCAGCTAGCAGTTTATCTACAAATGTCCCATGTCACAGGATTGCATTGCAACTTGAAGATCCATTAGCAATCTGAGAGTCTCTCTTATGTCTAATTACTAGCATTTTATTTTGAAAGCTAATTATTTTCTTTACTTTTCTGGAGACACAGTGGAGGCTGATAGACTCTAATAGGTTTGTTTCCTAATCAAAGAGATTATTTTTTGTGACGGGGAATCCCTTATGAACTAGAATTCTTACTATCATCAGCTGGGTGGACAGCATGCTGCCTATATATCTAGCTGAAAAGCACTTATTTGTAAGACTATGAAGGAAACTCTTCCCTCAGTGTTATGGTCTAGGCATTTAGATTCTGTTTTAACATGGTCTTGAGTGGACAGTCCCTTTATAGGGCTGCTAACTTTGTAATATTTAAAAACCAGACACACCAGTAGGAGTGCCAGAACCTCCCCCGCCCCACCTCTTCTCCCCAAGGCTCTCCCGCATTCACTCTTCTTCCCACATCTCCCCATCATTTGCTGCTTTCCCCCCCCCCCTTACCTCCTGCTCCCTCTTCCCAGATCAGGAGGGACTCGCAGAGGCGGGGCTGGGAACTGCAGCCATCCGATGCAGGTCGGAGGCAGCCCCAGCTGAGCAGGGGTTGGCACAGGTAATGACCCAGTGCCTCCCCCACCCTCTGTAACTGGACTTTGGGTGGCCAGGCAGTACTGCTGACTGGACACCCAGTCAAGTCCCTTTTTCAACTGGACTTTCCAGTCAAAAACCAGGCAGCTGGCTACCCTAATTGAATAGGGTCCCTCTTCCCACTCCATCCTTTTTTCAGTTAATATCATGGCTTTTTAGACAAGTGCCAAAAGAACAAGTTTCATTAATTTGAGCATTGGCCTGCTAAACCCAGGGTTGTGAATTCAATCCTTGAGGGGGCCATTTAGGGAACTGGGGTAAAAATCTGTCTGGGGATTGGTCCTGCTTTGAGCAGGGGGTTGGATTAGATGACCTCTTGAGGTCCCTTCCAACCCTGATATTCTATGATTAAACCAGACTTAAAGGAGTCTCTCAGATGAGAAGAGCTGATCTATCTGCACAGATCACAAGGTGCCAGAGATTGATATTTGGAACAGAGTCACTACACAGCAGCAACATCTCACTACACTTCCCACTCTGCATCAAAATCCACATCTGCCAGCCCAAATTGATGAGGGATTTCTGTTCCAGAAAATTAACCTTGTTAGCAGAGCCCTGCAGCCTTAAGACTGCTTGCCTGAAATCAGCTCATTACAGAGATGGTAGAAGGGAGCCGTTAGCTTACCTCTTTTTCCAGCTCACCTCCTTTTCCAGTTCAACTAAAGAAAATGTTTTCTGTCTGATTAGCTCCTTTACATTAGGCTTGCAGTTCTCAAACTAGTGGTGCGCAGACAGTCTGGTGATTACATGTTGCCAGGTTCCCTCATTCACAATGGCTAAATTACATTTAAAAACAGCAACACACACTTTACTTTCCCATACGACGTTTCCATGCAAACAGTTGCTGTAGTTGCCATAGAATGCTGTGATCTTCAGAGCTACAAATGGGAGTGGAGGTGTCTACAAGATGTTTTTGCTCTAACATGCTTCTCACACTACTAAGAAATCTGAGAACCTGTGCATTCAACTGTATTAAGATACCTAACCTGAAATAGGAGTTTCAATTCCACAACAGGAAACTTAATACTTTCCATCTAAAGGCCTTGAAAATAATGGCCTTGGTTCCAATCACAGTTATGACAATGTAATAAAAAAGAGTTACTCCCTATTTACACCAGATTCAGACCCTATGAATTTTAGGGCAATATAAGAATGGTAAGCAAGACCTGACCATGATGTGTGGTCCTTTGCTGAAGTATAGATCCTAAATATTTCAATACGTGATTTTCATTCACATCCCTCAAGTTTTATCTGTCTAAAACATTTAATTTTTGCTTTAATGTGTAAAGATTTTCAGGACATGGCCAAGGTACAAAATAGTTTCATATTTTTTAAACCACAGAGTGATCGATTTGTAAGCTCCTATGTTGGCTAAACTAGCACATTTTTAACACTGATCACTTACAACAGAAAAAATTGAGGCAATAAATTTATGTTTGCCCTCTTGGCTAGCTGGTGGTACATTCCTTTACCAGTAACATCATTTTTTTCAGATTTATTTCTAAATTTATTCCTTGTAATGGTGTTTAGTGCATATGAAAGCAAGTTACAAATAGCACTTGTCTAATCTTAGAACACAGGCAGAAAACATGCACACACTCTTCTAAAAATGCTGCCAATGCATTGTGAGCCTGACCAGCAAAACCCATTTCAGTACTGAACTCTTGAGTAGAGGCTGCCAGTCACGTGGACTTCTGTTCTGGTTTTGTGACAGGCACAAATAGAAATTAGGCTGAACCCAGTGAACTCCTTTTCACTTGCAACTCAATTCAGAATTTAAATGCTGGACTCCAGAGGTAAACAACTAGTATACTAACCCTGAGCTACTCAGCCCCTTGATTCAATGGTTATTGTCTGCAAAACTGTTTCCAGCCGTCTACTACTTCAGAATCTAAAGTGAATTTAAGCATACTTTGTGTACACTTCTTATGGCCTGCTATTAAAGAAAGAACTCTGTATTTTAATTTTTATTTGCTGATTTTTAAAGCATATTCTTTCCCACAATATATGGGTAAAATACAATATAAAAACAAAGTAATTCTAAGTTTTTCTACTTTAGATAGGTTTTTGATTAAGGACAGAACACATTTTATTTCTTCTTACCTATTTGGCCAAAGGTTTTGAACAGGAGCATCTAAAACAATGCACCTAAATAAAAGTCACCCGATTTCCAGAGGTGCTGACTATTCACAGTTCTCAATGTTTCATCCAGATTAGATACGAGTTCGAAAAGTTTTCCCACTTAACAGTACCTTTCAACACAAATATCTACTCATAAACAGGAATGCTATGTATCCCCCCCCACAATCCACACATTAACCGTCTTTGCCTACGTTTTGAAAGGAGTACAGTGCAAAAAGTTTTGAGTTTCATTTACAAGAAACTAGCTCTTGAGCTTACCACAGCGGAACAGAGACAACTGGGCCAGCATAGGTACTTGGTAAGTCTTCCCATCAGCTCCATTAAATGTGCGTTTCTTTGTATTTTCAGGTTGAAAACGTGATTTCCATAAACCCTTGAAATACACCGCATTTACCAGCACTAGCCTGGTCAAAGCACCATCAATAATGTCTGGAGATAAGAGATTATCAATCATACCTGAAAATAAAATAAAAAAGGAAGGGGGGAAATTGAGCTTTTTCTGTTGCAATGTAAGCCAGCTGGTCATGATGAAACAAAAGAGCCAATGTACTTTGTAATTCACTAGGTAGCATTCATTCTGAATTGGAGCAAAGATGGCTGCTAACTCCAGCCTGAAGAATTATGGCTCTGCTCATTTCAGGGCCCGCTGACATCAGTGGAGTCATTTTACTGAGTACAGTGGCAGCTGTATTAGGACCTTAGTCTTCACTAGTGAGGGAACACTCTAGAACCCATCTAAGAGCTGTGCTCAGGCAGGGCCTTATTTAGCAATGTTTGTGGTGTTTAGTTTAGTAAACAATTAAGGCTGAATCAGCCACAGCCTGGAAATGAAAAGTTAAAAGGAAAAATCTCCAGCACTTGTTGCCACCCATACATTGCCTTCACCACAATCAATGACACTGCAAGCATCGCCAGGATGTCACTTTCATCTCCTAACAGATACCAAGATGCAATACAAGCTAATTATGCTGTAATGCAAAACCTGAACTCTGGCCTCAGCAATATGTGGATAATTTTGAATAGTGGGAGTGTTTGGTTTTACAGTTTTTCTTTGTTTATGAAAATAACATCACTGGAATTAGCTTCATGCAAGTGTCTCTTAAAGGACAATAGATACCATGCATCTCCAAGTAGTTAGACAAGGTGCACCCAAGTTAATTTATCCGTTGCGTATATATATATATATATATATATTTTTTTTTTTTTAAGATGAGATGATGCAGTGTCTTCCCACCACTTTTTAAAAACTTTACACCCCTCTCTCAACTTTAGTGTCTATAAGTGTTTAACTCAGTTACACAAAAAATTCAACAATACCTACCCCTTGTTTCATTTTTCACCCACTGGTTAATGGAATTGCATGCTGCATTTTGGTCCTCGAAATCCACAGTCTTGACACTGCACTGAAACACCTCTTTGTTTCTTGTAACAAAAGGCACTTCCATTTTAAAGCCACTCTTTGCAAACACTGCATTAGCAACTGTCACAATGTCTTTATTCTTCTTTGAGACTATGGCCTTGTTTATCTTCTTTAATACTTTACCGACTCCTAGTTAGAAATAACAGCAAATTTTATTTAGAAAGGAAAATGAAAGAAGTTTTAAAGGAGTTAACTTGTATCAATAATTACTGACATCCAAACACACACACACACACACACACACACACACTTTAACGTGATGGGGTAAAGAAAGAATACCAATGGCATTGACAGACATTCTTCAACACATCTGAGCAACAGGATCTCTGACTCATCTGAAGGACACTACTTTACAGTGAAGAATTTGGCTCTTTGTCTAATCCTTGTACTGTACATCCAAGTCCTGGTGTAGTATATTAATCAATAACTTTCTGGCATGGACAATATAGTTAAAATGTTTATTCTAGAATAGGTACAAACAAACAATCTAGATAAACTGTCATCCATTACACTAGAGAGCCACAACATAAATTAGGCTGCAATATCCTGACCCTATGTTGACATGTTTACAGCACTGCAACTTAACACGATACTACAATGTTATTTTGTGGGTGTGAGTCCTCATCTTCCCAGCAGCTACAACTGAATAAGGATATTCATTCTGGCCACTCAGAGTAGAAGGACCATAGGCACAGGAATAAGGGTAGTTCCCAAGAGGCAGAAGTCATGGGGGAAGGCGGGACTAAGACCATAAACTGAAAAACTAAGGTTGTCATTTTTGATCCCTCCATTCCATTCAGTAAGGAATAGGGTGGGATATAAAAAAGTTTTCTGGAAACTGTGTGCTAACCAAAAGAGAGAGACACCTTTGGAAAGTTTCTGGAACAAACTAAAATTAAATCTGAAGACTAGGCTACATTAGTAAGGAAATTCAGTATTAGACTCCAGCATCTAATTGGAAGTAGAGTATTTATCCAAGGATATCAACTATTAATAGGTTGCAATATGCTCCATAAAAGTCTCTAGTATATGAAAGTGTAGCCATGCCCTTAGAGCAGCACAGGAAAACTACTACATTTGTCACACCTCAGTTCTCCCTGTCATTAATGCTTCTAAACAAGACAAAAAAGGAGCTGAGAAGGGAAAAAAAGAAAGCAAAAGATTCAAAAACGACCATTTCGGCTCCATGTAGGAGAAGTCCTCAATAGTTGGGCCTACTGGTTAAATTACTGTGAATCCTTTAGTAAGAGAGATCACATGATGTCCGTGTGTTCACCGTCTTCAATATTATGGGCATATTCTTTTGGTGAGCATACCATAACAGATGTTTTCAAGCTAGTCTGTGGCCCACTAGTCGTCCACTGAACATTTGTTGGTGGTCTAGGGAGAGCTGGCTGCTCACATGGTACTGGCTCTCCTCCTTGCTTCCAGCTGCTAAATTGCATTAAAGGATAGCTAGAAATGCTTTAAATATTTCCCTAGAGTTACCTTTCCAAGTAAGCAACTTTTGTAGCTGTCACAGGGTTATTAGGCAATCATGAACAAGAGAAGAGGAGGTCCATGCAAACATAAAAAGAGGTGGTGGTCCATGAGAAACTTGATATTAAGATATGGGTCACTACAGAAAAGTTTGAGAACCTGTCTCATGTGTCTAGGATTGTTAGACTGACTAGTTCAAACCAAATAAATTCACTTAGTTTTAATGCTTCAAAATTCTTGCAGATAGCTATGTTTAGAAAACTCAGATGCTTTTAAAGTCAAGATTATTCCATAAAAGGATTTGAATCTTCAACATTTGGATATTTTACTAAGCAACAATAAATCATTTAGCTGTACCCTAAACAGAAAACTGTACAGCAAAGCAATTAAAGATGGGACAGTGTGTTATAGGAAACATCAACATCGCTCATTCTTTATAGGTCTGAAAATGTACTCACCTTTTGGAAGGTTTCACATTTCATAAACACAGATCCTTTAAGATTCTTTAAGTGCCAGCATTCTGTGCTGTTGTTAAGCCTCACTGGCATGCTAAGAAGCAGCAAGTATTCTCACCCTACTGTAGAGGAAAGGCACTGGTAGAGGAATAATAGGGATTCATGCCAATGTCAGGAATAGAGACTGAAAAAGGGGTGTTTGAATAGAAAAAAGGCCCGGGAAAGGCTAGAGAGTCTGAGATCTTGACAGAAGAAACTGAAGCAAAGCCAAAAACGCATCAAAAGATCCAAAAGAGAGCCCTCCAACTAAATGGGCTCGGGGGCCTATAAGAAACTAAATATAAAAATATTTTATTGCCCAATAATTTCTGAAATCTTGAATTAAAGGCTGTTTTAGTACAACAGGAATAGAGGCATTGCAATCTACCCATACTATGCTGGCACTGGACCTCAACTTTGTGCTGCAGAGATTATCTGTAAAGCTAAGAGGACAGTTTAGTCTCATTCATTTCTTGGCCCCTCGGCTGAAAATGCCAACAAGGTCAGTATACTGGGACAGTCCCAAAACATATGAGCCAGTGTGGCTCTAGGAGACCCAAATCTCCAGCAGAAATATATTTTGGCAAGGCCACACACTGTAACCTACACAGGGACCAGTATGAACAACAACAACAAACAGGTATTTACCTTTTGTATCTCTTGTTCTTCAAGATGTGTTGCTCATGTCCATTCCATTCTAGGTGTGTGAGCGCCCACAGTTGTTGGAGACTTTTACCTTAGCAGTATCCATAGGGTCAGCTGTGGCGCCCCCTTGAGTGCTGTGCTCATGCCGACCCTACACCCTCTCAGTTCCTTCTTGCCAGTAACTCTGACAGAGGGGTAGGAGGGCGTGTAATGGAATGGACACGAGCAACACATCTCGAAGAACAATAGTTACGAAAGATAGGTAGCCGTTTTTTTTTTCCCCTTCGAGTGCTTGCTCATGTCCATTCCATTCTAGGTGGCTCAAAAGCAGTATCTACAGAGGTAGGCTCGGAGTTCACAGTTTCACGACTTGCAGTACTGCCCTACTGAAGCCAGCATCATCCCGGGCTTGCTGGTTAAGTACATAGTGGGAAGTAAACATATGTATGGATGACCAGGTGGCCGCCCTGCAGACGTTCTGGATAGGCACCTGGGCCAGAAAAGCCGCCAAAGAGGCCTGCGCCCTGGACAAGTGGGTAGTGACAATCGCCAGGGGCGGCACCTTCACTTGATCATAGCAGAAGCGAATGCAGGCGGTGATCCAAGAAGAAATTCTTTGGGCGGATACAGGGTGTCCTTTCATCCTGTCAGCCACTGCGACGAACAACTGCATAGACTTACGGAATGGCTTGGTCCTGTTGATGTAGAAGGCTAGAGCCCTCCTAACGTCCAAGGCATGCAGTCTACGCTCCTCCTCAGACTTATGTGGCTTTGAAAAGAAGACCGGTAAGTAAATGTCCTGGCTTGAATGAAACAGACCACCTTGGGCAGAAAAGCCGGATGTGGTCTTAACTGGATCTTGTCCTTGTACAAGTCCATATAGGGTGGTTCCGAGGTGAGCACCTGAATCTCCGAGACTCGACGGGCTGAAGTCACTGTGACCAGGAATGCAACCTTCCAGGACAGGAGAAGGAGAGAACAGGAAGCCAATGGCTCAAAAGGAGGACCCGTGAGCCACGACAGCACCAGGTTCAAGTCCCACAGAGGAACAGGGTCCTTGACATGCAGGTAGAGGTGCTCAAGGCCCTTAAGGAATCTGGCCGTCTGGGAGATCCTCTAGGATCGACCAGTCGATCGTGATCGACTGGTTGGTGACCACTGATGTACAGATTAGATAGAACAAAGGTCTATGAAGAACTGCTAACGCTCTTGAGAATGGCAAGACGAGGCACTCCAACCTCTCAGGCAGTAAGAAGGAACTAAGAGATCATAGGGTTGGCAGTGCCTAATATACCGATGCATGGGCGTGGCACGCAAGGGGGCACCACAGCCAGCCCTATGGATACTGCTAAGGCAAAAGTCTCCGACAACTGTGCTTGTGGGCACGCACACACCTAGAATGGAATCGACATGAGCAAGCACTCTAAGAAGAAATAATTTTCTGCTGGATCAGTCTTAATCGTAGATCAATAGTAGAATTTTTAAATGGTTTGCCAGCCACTTCCCCACTGGTCAGGGGTCAGTAATACACACCAATCTTAGTTCCAGTCATGGTACAGGCAATCTAAATTTGGGAGGATCTTTTGGGTCAGGAAGTCATAACAGGCTACAGATGTTCAGGTGAACCTAGAGAGCTCTCTACACATCACCAATTCTGGAGTCTCTGGTGCTCCCAAGCACATCAGGATCAAATGAGTTTCAAGAGATGCTTAAGCTGCAGGTAATGCCATGTAGCTGGACCAAGTAGATTGTATTGTTGTTGGAGGAGTGCTTGGAATGGCAGAAACTGATTTTCTGAGATCGAGAGATCCAAATTATCCCTATATCTTTCTACACCCTCCACATAAATAGTTTATAGGTCACCCCAAAGCATGGCACCAATGTCGGTGAGAAGTGATGAAATTTGAATTTTCTAGCTAAACTGGGTCCATGTTTATCTGGTAGCCTATATTGTAGGGGACATTTTTATGAGGTATGGCTCTCTTAGTGCTGACCATACTTTGCATCACAAGCCAGTTTTAGTAAACAATGTAGCACAATTTGAAAAACCTCCCATTAAAATATATTGTCCTTCCAGCCTTAAAAGTTTATGCAGGTTTTTTATTAAGTGATTCATAATAACAGATTAAAAACTGACCATTTACGCTGTATCTCATCACAGTTGTCAGCTGCTTCTTTGTCTTGCCATCAGCACCCAGCTGAAGTATTCCCAGTACAGATGCAATCCCATGTGGCGAAACCACAATATTCTCCTGAGGTCTAGCTTTAACTATCTGATTGAAAACTTGGATTCCAATGTCAGAGCCTAGTTCCTCAAGAGATAAAGGATTGAACTGGGACCACACAGATGTTAAAGTCACAGCGGTGAAAAGGAGAAGGAAGTGCCAGTTCATGATTTCTAAACAAAAATAACCTAAAGGAGACAAAAAATAATAATCATAAAAAAAAGTTAGACCACTTTCATGAGCATAAAAATTCTCTGCTACACTTCCACGTTAACATTATCTAAATGCAGTGTAGTTGTAACGGTCTCTCTCTCTAACATTAGAGAAAGTCAGGCATATGTAGTGGATGTTTTGTGAAAACTTCACATGGCTTTGCCAATAAGCCTCAAACCTCAAGTTCAGTACCCCTACCATTCCCGCCAGAAGCAGAGAGAATGACAATTGTGCTGAGTTATATGGTTATTTTATGATGTAGGTAAAACTCCACTAAGACTTAGACTAAGTCCAAGTTCAGTTATTTGCCTCTTAACTGACTCTGAACCCGGTTTTAAGACATCAAACTATCACAACACTCATACAATTGGATTTAGAGTGCAGTACTTCTGATTAAGGCAAGTACACCCAGGGCCGGCTCTAGCGTTTTTGCCGCCCCAAGCAGCGCCAAAAAAAAAAAAAAAAAAAAAAAAAGCCGCGATCGGCGGCAGCTCTACCGCCATTTCATTCTACGGCAGCAGGTCCTTTGCTCCGAGAGGGAGTGACGGCCCCGCCGCCAAATGACCGGACGTGCCGCCCCCCCTCTTCATTGGCCGCCCCAGGCACCTGCTTGCTATGCTGGTGCCTGGAGCCGGCCCAGAGTACACCATAACATCTTCACAAGGATAGTTGATGCACTTGTACACACAATAGCCAATTATCCATCAAAAGCAGAGATGCATGTATGCACACATGATGAGGAGGAGGAGAAGTGATTTGAAAACAGATTTCACACCTATAGCTAACTATGAAATACAGTAGTCCAAGTTACTTTAAATTTTTATTGGTTTACTTTAGGCATAATTGGCATTTTTCACAGAGAAAAAAAAAGATTAGTAATATTTGCTAACTTCTCAAAAGCTGGAATTGGGTTTTTAGTTTTTCCAAATATGATTTTCTACCAAGAGTCACTCAGTTACAGCTTATAGTAAAGCATAACTGCATTTGAATGGTTCTGTATTAAATATTACCTAGATTTTATAGAGCAGTTTTTATTTGTAGATCTCAAAATGGTTTACAAAGGATACCAGTATCATCAATCCCATTTTACAGACAGAGAAACTGAGGCACAAAGAAGGCAAGTGCTCCAAGGTCACCAAGCAGGCCAATGGCAAGCCAGGAATAA
Organism: Terrapene triunguis; assembly: GCF_002925995.2. Lineage (NCBI taxonomy): Eukaryota > Metazoa > Chordata > Testudines > Emydidae > Terrapene > Terrapene triunguis. Next base: position 14,123,846 of record NW_020664439.1, read on the forward strand.
AAAGCAGGTCTGAGTTCCAACCCAGAGCTCTATCCATGAGACAACATTGCTTTCCTATGAAGCTTTATTTGTAGGAGTGGAGCACAGAGGTTATAAAATAGATGCGTCATTGAATACAACTTGATAGTGATAACTTGGTCCAGGATAATTTATGGAGTAACTGATCACCTTTTTTTTTCCCTCTTGTATATTTGAAATGAATCATCCTACTTGCATATTTGAAGGGCTCAGATTTTTCGGACGTTAATAATGCTCTACTACATCACCCTTACTCTCTTTTGAGGTCTTAGTTGTTCCAACTGTAAAACCTTCTTTTCCCTCACAGTAGGAGGCTTGTTTATTATTTGCACTAATACAGACTAGTGTGTATTCCAAAAACTACTTAGAAGGCTCCAAAGCAGTATCCCTTGAACATACAAAAGTCACTAGTTACCTGGTTTACTGAAGACAAGTTATAAAAATCATTATCTAATAAGTCTTTATATACAGTCAATTAAAACTCAGATAATTTGTATATTATATGCACAAGCTCTAGGAATGGTTTCACTCCTTCTCCCTCTGAAGATCCAGACCTCTGTTGCATTTGCAGTTTCTGGAGAGCACTAATTGTACAAGTCATTCATATACACACTGATTTTCAGTGCAATTCTGGCAATGTCCCAAATCAGCATTGTACTGAAATTTGTATAGTCATTTACATTAGGGCAAAGGGATTACAAAGTGGGTGTAAAACTCTACAAGGTCAGAATGGTAAGTTTGCACCCATCTGGCATGAGTGTAAATGATCACACAAGGTGCAAAGCAACAATGAATTATCAGTGTACTTGAACTCTGCTAAAATCTTGGAAATGGAAAAACCAGAAATGTTGTATTTGTCAAGGCTATATCATAGTTCAAGGGACATAATTCAATCATGGTTTGCTCCTGTACCGTAGACGGAACCAAGGCACAATTTAAATGCACCCAAAAATAGTCATGACCCAACCTAGTCCCCCAGCACAATTGTATTTGTAGTGTAGATGTATCCAGAGAGAACTTCATGGGTCTTGATTTATTAAGTTATCTAGAAGAGGAATTCAGATTCAATATCTACTGTATGCATGCATGTTACAGTCCTTAGTTTGGAGAGGAGATAGCTTTTTATTTTAGGATTTGGAAAACTGTTTGCCTATGTTCATTTTAAACTTCTTGCCCATCAACCTAAAATGGTGGCCCTTTAAACTTAAATTTAACTTTTTTTTTTAAATTTTTATAACCATTCTTAAAAGGATTGATGTATAAGCAACTATTAGTTTGCAAAAAGGCAAGTTGGAGCTCTGAGCATACTGCAGACTAAACTGGATTTGAACAGTAGCAGTTGATAGAGTTTTTAAGGGGAACTACAGAGGTAACAGATCCTATCTATCCACATCACAATACAACCACGTTAGTTACAACACAGTTGATAGCAATAATCTAGTACAGTTTCCTTGACCTGTACAGGTAAGATTTTTTTCCCCTTGTCTTCCTCCCCTGAGAACCATGATATAAGCTAGAGCTGAACCAATTATAGGAAAAATTATTCAATCAGATGAACTAGAAGCTGAATTTCAATCCATCATGTTGACTATTAATTTTGTTTAACTAGTAGGGTTTATTTGTACTAATATATTTGTAAACAAACCTAAGTGTCAAATTTTGTTTTGGCTAGATGAGGAAGTAATAGACTTCTTCCTTTTCAAAGTTTGTCCAGAGCAAGAGGGAGGAGGAGTGGTGGTGAAGGTGTTGTTTCTTTGAGGTAAGTCACTATGTCCTGCCATTTGTAGGCAAGCCAGGTTATGACAATGAAACTATGCTGATAATGCCCATGTTAAGGTTGCCTCCTGGCCTACGTGCGTCTTTTTGACTGTGCTGAATAGGCACATGACAAAAAACAGGAACTCAGTAAATGCACTCGGTAGATAGGTGAAACAGTGAAGTAAATGGAACAAGATCAAGTGTCTGAACAATACATTGTCACTGAATAGTATTGCCAAAACCCTAAACCAAAACTTTTGCATTAACACATTTAAACAATATTAACAGGACATCGGATTTTACCCTTTGCAGGACTACGCAAAAACTCTAATCAGAGGCAATTAAATAAACCAGATAAGGATATTGCTGCAATCTGCACGGCTTGGGACCATGCATGTAAATGCCAATATGCAATTACTCTTAAACTGGATCCCAGAACTAATTATACAACAGGTAATTTTATTTATTTCTTTATTTAACAATTATGTGTCAGGCAAGGCCTGACTCAAGGGGCTTGGTAAAGAAAGGATTAAAAATATTCTAAAAATTCCCTAATCCTGTCAGCCTAGTTCCTCCCAGCTCCACAAACTGCCCTGACCCTCTCTCTAAGGGTACGTCCAGACTACCCGCCGAATCGGCGGGTAGTAATCGATCTATCGGGGATCGATATATTGCGTCTCGTCTAGATGCGATATATCGATTCCCGAACGTGCTCCCGTCGACTCCGGAACTCAACCAGGGCGAGCGGCGGTAGCGGAGTTGACGAGGAAGCCGTGGCTGTTGATCCCGCGCCATGAGGACCTGAGGTAAGTAGAAATAAGATACGTCGACTTCAGCTACGCTATTCCTGTAGCTGAAGTTGTGTCTCTTCCATCGACCCTCCCCCCCAGTGTAGACCAGCCCTGAGAGAAGCAAGAAACCAGGATGGGTGTAATGAAATCCCTGTTTTCTGCATTCATCCAATCAGGGAACAGAAACAATACCATGTGACAAAAATGACTAGTCTCGGCAGATATGGCACAAGTACAGTTCAAATCCATATGCTAAAATATGTTCATATAGACTATTCAATTAGAAATGAAAAAAGCTAGAATTTGCTTGTGAACCAAAAAATGGACTAGCTCATCAGATAAACTGTTCTAAATAGCTCACACAGGTCTAAGATGATACCAATATTTTTCTTCCATAGTGTTTTTAAGCATGAATGTAGCAGCTTGCAGCAAATACAGAAGAGAGACCTTAATACTGTATTGATTTTCCATGTTCTCAGAGTCAAGTCAGGTTTGTTTTTTGCTTTTGTGATTCAGTGAACAATTTACAGTCTCTCTCATGTTACTTCTGGGGGAGTTTACACCACCCCTGCCTAACCTCCCGTGTTAAGAAACATGCACTGAAATGGCTGGGCTTAGCAGGTGCCTACTGACTAAGTGAAAGTTTTGCAAAGTAATGAGCATGTGAAAAACAAGTTTGTCCCCTGCCCCATCCCCCCACCAGCACCCCTGGTCTAGGGAGGGATATGGGTCTGGTCCAGTTTGGTCTGGGGAGGGATTTGGGTTTGGTTCATTTTGGGCTTGGGAGGGATGTGGGTCTGGTTCTGTTCAGGGGGCTTCGTCTGGGGAGGGATGTGGGTCTGGTCCAGTTTGTAGGATTCAAACTAAGGAGGAATGCGGGACGGATCCAGTTTGGTCTGGGGAGGGATGTGGGTCTGGTTCAGTTCAGGGGGTTCAGACTGGGGAGGGATGTGGGTCGGGTCTGATTTGGAGGGTTGGCCTGGTCTTTTGGGGGGCACAGCTGGTCCTGATCCTAGTCTCTGTGCTACAACTCTCAACCAAGAGACAATTAAAATGCCATAAGCTAGTGATTTTATGAGGGGTACATCTGTCCATGGGAATGCTACAGAGAACAACTTTATGTTAATGCCTTAATGAATACCAGCATTTAGAATGATCGATGGCATGTTGATTTACTTAATTAGTCCAGACAAATTCAAAGTACCACCCACATTTAACTCTAGTTGGAAGTTAAGGTACTGTACAGTTAATTTTTAAATGTAAAGAGCAACAATGTGGTATGTATGCTCTTCAGCTGATTAAAAAGATATAGGACATACTCCTTTGAGTTTTCACATCCCAATTCAATACCACACTTGTTGTGTGCACATGAGCTTGTTCCTTCTCTCACTCATATTAAATGCCAATGTTAATTTCTATATTGACATATTTCCCTTCCTCCACTACAAACTTGGACACAAGAGTTCAAAGGAATTGTAATGTTTTGGAGCCACCAATCTATCTCAATCTCCTGAGAATATGTCAAATTCACTCATCCTCATACAGTGGACAGCACAAATTCAGAGCTCTCTCCAGTCCCCAAATATTTCTTAACTTAATTCTCTTTAGTTTAGTCAGAGTTTCCCTATTCAGAAAGTGCTAAAATGGCCAAGAAACAAGAAGAGCGTAAGACAGGGTAGCCAACAGGCAGACCGCGAGCAAAATCCGCACCACCAGACACTTTTGAATGGACCCCAAAATCTTACTTATCATTGTTATTTTTATTATTATTATTTTCTCTAGAGTCTGGACCTTGACTATATCTTGACCAAGAAATTTGGACCTTGACAAAAAATAATTGACTACCCCTGCTGTAAGAGCAAGACCAACAATAGGCTCTTCTGATGGCAGGACATTCTAGGCCAGTTGAGTCTCTCATGCCAACCCTTTGAAGAGTCACTTGATGATTCTGAGGCTGTAAACCATCCCCACAGCAGCAAGGAACAAGTCTGACAGCCAAGTATTTTTGGACCAGGTAGGCAACAGTAATGCACAAGCAAATTAGGGCTCCCTTATTTCTTCCTTTTTATTAGTCAATGCCTTTATTGCAGCTACAGATCATCTGGACATAGGTAAATAGTGGACGGCAAACATAATAAATCAGTTGTGTTAAGATGAAATAAACCCAGAGTTAAAATCTACCATTTAAAGCTAAATATATCCTCCTGAAAGAACCATAAAGTGCAACTATTAAAGGGTCAGATCATTAGAGAATGACTTTTCTATCCTAATGTATCCTTGCCATGATGTGGTAATTTAGAACACAAGGGAAAACAATTCCAACTCTCCATTTAAATCCACATGAATTACTGACAGGATGACTGGATCCTTCCAAGAAGAGCTACAGAGTTAAAGCCTATGGGAGTTTTGCTTGAATAAAGATTACACAATCAGGCCCAAAAACGAATTCTTTAGGGAATCCGAAGCACAATGCTACTTATTTCTTATCAGAGTGCCAACCATTCCGCTACCTTACAATTTAAATTCTCATGACAGTTATACTACAAACTTTTGCCAGGATACCAGATATTTTATTTCAAGTTAATATTTTTACAAAGCTCGAATGCCTGAAGCTAAAGACAGACGTTTTACTTTTGCTGCTAACCCTCTGTCCAGTCCTGCAGGAAAAATGCTCAACAAAACTTGTAAATCTTGGTTGAGACTGGCTGTGCTGCACAGAACAACTGTTCCTTCAAAGCAGTAAGACCAGAATCTAGCTACATAGTGAAGCAAGGCAGAGCGGGATGAATCCATCAGGAATATGTTGCCACGACTGCTAGTAGCAGTTATATCCTGTTGGCAAGCTCTTCTTCACGCTAGTTAAAGGCTGTTCACAACTCTTCAGTTGCATAAAATTCTCAGGCTCTTATCTCATCTCCTTGCCCACTAAAGTTGCCAGTCTCATGCTCCATTAGTCTCCTTCTCTATTTCTGTTCCGTCTCTAGGCATGCCATCTACCACCACGGTTCATCAGCTCTACGCATTCAAAATTCATTTCTTTCACAATGCTCACCAAAAGTGGGCAAATCCAACCAAACCCTCAAAGGTATAAGACAACATTTATCCTTCTTTGGGACTTTCCAGTGTCCTCTCCGTGTTATTTCCTCCCTTTTGTCTTTTAGATATTCAGTACTCTGGGACAGGGAATGAGAAAATAGGGTCTTGTATGCCACCCAAGGACATTATTGTTGCTTAACAAATTGTTGCTTAACAAATGACTAGCTTTTCAGATTTGCCTGATTTGAAAAAATTTGCTGAGTCAGGTGCAGTAGATTTGTCTTGCTGCATCTCTTAAATTATGCTGTTTACTACTCAGCAGCTGTAAGATTTAGTATGTGTAAAATGTTGCTAAGAAAAGTTGATTGCTAGCTTTTAAAATGTTTTAAAATAGTTATGGCACTTACTACTATATTAATCTTAACAGGGATAATATCTTGCTGGCTGCATAAATTGGTTTAGTACATGCAGATCAATATATTTTCTTCGAACAATTTGGAAAGTTAAAGGATTTCTTCTTCAGACTTTTTATTGTGCAGCAAACCACATGACATACTATGCAGTAACTAAGAATAGTATCGTGTTACCGTATGCTAGGAGGCACAGTCATGGACCAGGATCCCACAGTGCTAGGCGTTGTACAAAAAAAAGAAGATGGCCCCTGCCCCAAGGAGCTTACAACCTAAGTATAAGACAAGCGACAACAGATGGATACTGATAGACAGGGCAGTATGAGGATAACAACGTTACCTGCCGCATGGCGGAGTTGTGAGGATAAATACATTAAGAGATTGTGAGACTCCTATTACTATAGTAATAGCAGCCATGTAAGTACCTAGGAGGGGTTAAAATGGTGTCTTTATTTAAAAAAATGAAAACAAAGTGGAACAAATCTTCTGAGAGGATGGTTTAGCCAGTTTGGAATTACATCGCAGTCTTGAGTCAAAAAACTCAGTTATATGTGAAAGGAAGAGGATACAATTTCAATACTCAATAGGATATGGGGGTTTATTCAACACATCTGTCTTCCTCCTTTCCCCCCAAAAAAGCAAGAGACTATTTAAAACACTGGGTGGGGGCTGGCAAATTAGGTCAGTTGGAGAATGCACCATTTCACTGAACATCAAATATGATGGACGATAAGGAAATTTGTGGCAAATCTGCACCTGGTTTAAGTTGTCATAGCTCAATTAATTTAAATGGAGCTATGAAAATTTATACCAGCTGAGGCTCTGCCCATTATATACTGGAAAACATGTAATTGTCCAATTTTTGACCCAACAGATTTGGAAATGTAAGTTATATTTAAATATACAGAGAAATTAAAAATTGTGTGTTTCCTAATGAACCACACCGTACCAAACATGTTAGGTGTATTTCCAGGATTCTACATCTTAGGGTTCTGAGATACCTTCTGTTCTTGTTATAGAAACTTGGATTCTAGTGTCATCTCTGTCATTGGCTTCCCATTGTGATGTCACTTAAGCTCTACACTAATTTCCTAATTTATAAAATGGAAAAGCTTTCTTACTCCCAAGAGGACGTAAAGCTAAATTAATTGTACAATGAACTAAGATCCTCGTCTGGAAGATACTGTAAGTACAAAATACTATTGCAGTGAAAGAAGCCCAAACTCAGTAACAGTCAAAGGTATGGCAGATATAAAGGAGGATTCTGCAAGAGAGACAGCCATCATTTCTCTGGCTGAAAGCGGGGCAAGTTACACAAGATTTAGTATGATCTGCTGACTTGATATCTAGTTCTTTTAAAATATTTAAGATTGTGTTTGAAACAGTGCTACCTTTGCATAGTTGCATAAAGCTATTACTTGTGTTGTTGCATATTTTAGAGTGACCTTGCAAGTTGTATTCCATCACTAAATAACAGTGACGACACAACTCTTGCATATTCTGTGAATGATAAGCAAAAGAATGTTGGTTAGTCAGGATCTAATGCACAAGCAGATCTGACAGTAGCTTTGTACAAACTCATCTGTGTCTGAGACCTATGATAAACAGGACAAAAGATTTGCAGCTACAATATGGCATGCCCTTTCAAGTCTTGATCAAGAGAAGCCACTGTACATACAGGTATGTCAAGAAGGATGTTCTGACCATTTTATTTCCATTTCACTTGTTACAGCAGATCTGCCAAAGTGAAAGGTGACTTCCACCTATACAACTTTATGATCATACCACTCAACATACAAAACTCACTGGTGGATTTTTAGAGCCCTTATCTGAGAGTTGAGAATATAATTCATCTTTGTTTGGGATGTAACCCAGGATTCAAATATTTATCTTCAGAGATGAAAGTCTAGCAGATTAATGTTCTGTAAAACTTTCTGTAATATTGAATTGACAGATAACTCAAGTGTCAAATTCTGCTCTCAGTAACACCAGAGTAAATGCAGACTAACTTCATTGCTAGCAGGACTTTTACACTCAGAGAAGCCTCAAACATTGGACTCTAGTGGGATGCTGGCAGCAACTGAACTATATTGTCATCTTCGCTAATATAATCAACTCCACCAGCACAACCGTATGGGATTTACAACTTTCTCAAACAGCGCTGGCATGATGTGCACAGGGACTAACTAACTAGCTTCTAGAGAGCTCAGTGTTTTAAGATGACATGCCAAGGAAAACAAAAAAAATTGTGCTTGTGCTCTTTTTGTTTATGATGTACAAAGACAGCCTGAAATATTCCTTTAAACCTCCATTAGAAATATGAAGGACCAGGAAGTCAAATCTAGTCCTTGCTGGTTTTGCTGAAACTACTCAGATGTGCGATGTTGCTTATGAGCCCTTATTTGAATAAACCCACTCACAGATCCATAGATTTTAAGGTCAAAAGAAACCAATATGATCATCTAGTCTGTTAGGGTTACCATATTTAAAAAATAAAAAAAGAGGACACTCCACGGGCCCTGGCCCCGCCCCTTTCCCACCCCTGGCCCCGCCCCAACTCCGCCCATTCCTCGCCCCTTCCCCAAAGTCCCCGCCCTAACTCCCCCTCCTCCCTCCCAGCCACGCGAAAAGGACTGCCCGAGCGCTTCACGGTTTGCAGGGCAGCCTCCAGACCCTGCGCCCCTGGCCGGCGCTTCCCCAGCGCAGCTGGAGCCCGGGAGGGGAAGCGCCCAGCCGGGGACGCAGGGTCTGGAGGCTGCCCGGCAAACCGTGAAGCCAGTAGCACTCGGGCTTCGGGCAGCCCCCATGCCTCCGGACCCTGCGCTCCCAGCCGGGCACTTCCCCTCCTGGGCTCCGGCTGCTGTGCTCCTCCCCTGACTCTTTGGCTCTGTTTAAGAGCCAAGCTGCCCAAGCACTACCAGCTTCGGGCAGCCCCCTTGCCTCCGGACCCTGTGCCGCCGGAGCAGAGCAGCTGGAGCCCGGGAGGGGAAGTGCCCGGCCGGCGGCAAGGGGGCTGCCCGAAGCCGGTAGCGCTCGGGCAGCTCGGCTTTAAACAGAGCTGAAGAGTCAGGGGAGGAGCACAGCAGCCGGAGCCCGGGAGGGGAAGTGCCCGGACGGCGGTATTTTCCCTGGACATGTTCGGCTTTTTGGCAATTATCCCTGGACGAGGGTTTGATTACCAAAAAGCCAGACATGTCCGGGAATAACCGGACGTATGGTAACCCTATAGTCTGTCCACCTTCACATTGCAGGCCACAGAACCTCACCCACTCCTGAAATAGACCAACCTCTGGCTGAGTTACTGAAGTTCTCAAAGCATGGTTTAAAGACTTCAAGTTACAGAGAATTCACCATTTACACTAGTTTAAACGTGCACATGCCCTATGCTACAGAGGAAGACCCACCCCAACCACCCCTCCCCTCCCAGGATCTTAGCCAATTTGACCTGGGGGGGAAATTCCATCCTGACCCCCAAAATGGTGATCAGTTAGACCCTGAGCATGGGGGCAAGACCCACCAGGCAAATACCTGGAAAAGAATTCTCTGTAGTAACTCAGAGCCCTCCCCATCTAGTGTCCAATCTCCAGCAATTAGGGATTGCTGAAAAGATTAGGGAAAGACACCTCTTTTTACAAATGTTTCCAAGATATTTGTGTTAACAAAAATTTTAAAAAGCACCACACAAAGCACTTGTAAACAGCCCCATTTTAATTAATCTGGCTATCTTGTATGTTATCACTGATGACTTAATCCTACCAGTTTTCCATAGACTCTAGGAAAGGCAAGACCTGATTTTCCAGTGTAAACAAAAACCTCATCTTGCAAGACTTCATATGCATCATAATAAACCAGAGGCACAAGTCTCCTCTCACCTCCCCTCACTTCTCTGCAGATCCCCTTTAATTAGACCCCCAAAAAGGTGTTACTTGGTTCAAAATCCAGCCAGAACTGAAGACCCCCATTTCAACTCTCTGCACCACCTAACGAAGACTCAAAGTAAATTGGTATGTCAGGCTAACCTCCCCCAGAAGCAACCACATGAATGCTCACTAGGAAATACTTGTGATTTGATGAAAAATTATTCATTTGAAATCTAACTATATTTTGACTCTTACCAGGTTATAGTCATGGTAGTGACCACGCACAGGCCAGGATCAAAAAATCTGGCAACCACACCATTCCCTTGAAAATCAACAGAGCCCAACTACATACACGACGGAACTACTGAAGCACCATAACCTCATTCAGTCAGGAAGTCTGACACAGTGATCACAAAAATAATAAATTGTGTTATTTTCCATCTTTTCCCCTTAATCTCTAGTACATTTTTGGGGGGGGGGGGGGGGGGGGTGTGTGGAAGGAAATCACACAAAGTTCATGTAAGTGTCACAGCCAGTGATGAAGATTTTTGGGATAATCTTCTCTAACCTCTCTTTACCACATTCCACACCCACACTGAGGTGTGTGTGTGGGGGGGGGGGGGAATTCTGTTAGCGAAGGAGAAATTCACAACTATCCAGTCTGTTGCCTCTGATGGGATTCCAAGAAGATGCTGATGCTGAGAGCAAGTGGGGCCAGGTTTCAGTCTTGATGATATATGGGGCTTGGTCTACACTAGAGAATTAGGACAACATAAGGCAGCTTATGTCAACCGAATTATGTCAGTATCTAGACTACAGCCTTGCTCCCACCAATGTAAGGGCACGTCTTCACTACCCGCTGGATCGGTGGGTAGTGATCGATCTATTGGGGATCGACTTATCACGTCTAGTGAAGACACGATAAAACCGATCCCTGATCGCTCTGCCGTCGACTCCGGAAATCCACCGCGGCAAGAGGCGGAAGCGGAGTGGCAGCGGTCGACTCGCCGCCGTCCTCACAGCAAGGTAAGTCGACCTAAAATACGCAACTTCAGCTACGCTATTCACGTAGCTGAAGTTGCGTATCTTAGGTCGACCCCCCACCCCCGTAGTGTAGACCTATCCTAAGTGCCCTACGACACCGACATAGTAACTCCACCTCCATGAGAGGCATAGGGCTTATGTTGGTGTAGTTAGGGAGACACAGTGTCAGTGCAAATATTGCGTTCCTTACATTGGCTGTTGGCTGGAGCCCTGAAATTGACAAGAAAGCCAGCTCCACAGGTGGGCTGCTGCCGGGTCTCCGCTCCAAGCTGAGCTGCTACCCAGGCTTCTGGCTGGGGCTGCCCCCTGGGCTCTGCGCTGGGAGCCCTGCTGCCCACCAGGGTCCTGGCTCCTCACCAGGAGCACAGCTGCCGACTGGACTCCAGGCCCGGATCTCCCAACCTGAGGTGAGAAGCACCGGGCAGCAGCTGAGCTCCCGAGAGGGAGCTGCAAGCTCTGGCTCTCAGCCCCCCACACTGCTCCCATCAGTCGGTGGAACCACTCCTGGTGAGGACGTGCATCACTGACAGAAGGAGGGTAATGTGGACATCAGCCACCACAGTAATCACTGAGGTGGCTGTAAGTCAACCTAACATAGGTTTACTTAAGATTGTTGTGTAGACCTGCCCTTACTATATTAAACCAAAACAAAACCAAGAAAGACAAAACAAGGAGTGAGGATTCCTCCGGTAAGAACTAAAAAATGCTAGTATCTTTCTTTCCTAAGACAGCGGGTTGACTTAGTAATATTGTGGAGATCCTTGCAGTTAAATAAGCTAGGATTTAAAAAAAAAAAAAAAAAAAAAAAAGCTTAATCTAACTGGAGCTTGTAACATTTAAACCATTCACAAGTTCTAATACAAGCATAAATGGCTTCTAGTAACTACATACTGACGCATGCCAACATGTTAAATCATCCTGTGACTAGTTTTTAGAGAATGTTCCTTCAGAAACAAGTGTTGTTGTAGCCATGTTGGTCCCAGATATTAGCATAAGGTGGATGAGATAATATCTTTTATTGGACCCTTGTGTGTCTCTCACCAACGGAAGCTGGCCCAATGAAAGGTATTACCTCAACGACCTTGTCTCATGTAGAAACAAGTTATTTCTAACCTGAATTATGAACAGTCCAAAAAAAAAGCAAATTTTAAAAAGTGGAACACATTTTGGAAACTACCTTTTCCGGTTACATGCAAACTTTCCTTAATAAGGATCCCTCTGGACACAGACTACACACAGTGATTGTCACACGGGGGGTGGGGAGGATTTCTTGTTTTTTTTAAAAACACAGAATATTCAATAGATGATCAGGTTTATAAATGAAAGTGGTCATACAAGGTTAACTTTGGAGTCATGATTTGATTATCTTGACTGCATGCCTCTCCTTTTGGAGAGTTTATTTTCACTCCAATGTACCACAATGTTCAGTCCTGACTAATCTGCTTTTTAAGTGATAAAAAATAAGACATCCAATAATGGGGCTGTCTCCACCAACCCCGTTACTGAAATTCTACATAGTCTTGCAAAAAATCAGCATAAAAATTTATTAACCCAGGTACAATTAAACTCACCCATTCTTCCAGTGACAAAAACTGAGTGGTACCTTGCTCATGAAAATAAAAAGTAAAATAACTTGCCACAAGCAAGTTGGTTTTGGTGGTTAGTTTATTATTGTGAGCAGGAAGAATATTAAATGTACCAAAAAAAAGAGTCCATTCTTGGAAACACTACTATAATTTCTAGGTAGAAGACAAGATTAAGAATGCACTGAATTATTTCTTAAGACCCTTTCTCTCCTCCATTCCTCAATTCAGGTACTACTGGAGATTCCTCCTCACCTATCCCTGAGGGATTATAGCAGGCCATTCTTTATTACAGGGATGTAAAAGGTTTTGCAAAAAGGTGGGCCTTGCACCATGCTCCTGGTCAGGCTTACAACCATTACAATGGAATTCTTTAGGAAAGTGCCCTCTGCTAAGAATGCTCTGTCCTCTCTTCCCATTCAGATGGAGTATTTCAGTGGTTCTCAAACTGTGGGAAGGGGCCCCAAAGTGGGTCACAACACCGTTTTAATGGGGTCATCAGGGCTGGCATTAGACTTATTGGGGCCCAGGGACAAAGTCCAAGCCCCACTGTCCTGGGCGGCGGGGCTCAGGCTTCAGGCCCCCCACCCTGGGCTGAAGTCCTTGGGCTTCAGTTTTGGCCTCCCCACCTGAGCTAGCGGGGTTTGGGCAGGCTCAGGCTTCGATTCCCCTCCTGAGGTTGTGTAGTAATGTTTGTTGTCAGAAGGCGGGGGGGGGGGGGGGGGGCAGTGCAATGAAGTTTGAGAACTACTGGAGTATTTAAAGCAAGGGAACCAAGTACATCCACAATAAAATAGGGAACCCCCAGAATGGGCACAGAATTCATGTGATGAACTCTTGAAGAAGAAGAAAAAAAATCTCTCTTGCTCAGAAAGTACCATTATTCAAATTGAAGTTTCCACATATTAGTCTTCATCCCCAACTAGATTAAAATGCAGTAATCTAATCTGGCAATAGTAAAAAGCATGACCATAGTGGCTAGGTCCTCCTCTGACTAGTTAAATCTCTCATGGCACCATTGTGTATATACAGGAAAAGCAACAAGGCCAATCAGACCCCCAAACTGTATACTTCCCTCAGGGGACAAGGCTGATGTTCCTTCTGGTTCCTCAAAGCAGGAGTTCAGGTCTGAGGCAGCTATTTTGCTCTGGTTCTAAAACCTTTGAGACATATGAACTAAACTGGCTACAGAAAGGCAAATAGTTTTCACTCTAGGTGGTTTCCTCCCCCCCACTGACAGACAGCTGGGCCACAGCCCTGATTGTGGCTGCTGAAAAGAAAAGGCAAGCTATTTGTGCTGTGTAGTAGATCCAACCATTATTGTATAAAGGACCAATCAGTATTGTTTACCCAGTTGTGCCAAGGACTGCACAAACACTCAGGAACACATGGTGTCTGAAAAGCTAGGCTCCTCCAATATATTGGTGACACTGGAATACATGATATCTCAACTGCTCTAAGCAGTCAAAAATTAAGGAGAGCAGGAGATGGGTATAAGTCGTGTGAGACTTCACTCAAAGTCTTTTGGCAAGGAACTACTCATCACAACATTGTAAACTGTCTATAAGAAATAATCAAAACCAACTTTGAGCTGCAGTTGTGAGAGAAGCACTGTCGTGCATGCAATCAGCAGCACCATATGGCCACCTGTATAAAAGGTTTCTAAAAGGTCCTGAAGTATAAGCATGAAAGTTTGTCTTGTTCAGATCCATAAGAAGGTTCTTAATCCATATCAGATGCATCAATGCGGTGTCCTAGACCTTCCACTGTAGGTACTTGCAAGAATAACAAAAACACGATTTTTATTTAGGACTAAGACTTTTTATACCTCTGCTTTGTAAAGTAAAAATCTGCTTTGGTATTATGTGAAAATGTCATCTGAAACATCCATAACTGAATATAGGGCAGGACAGGCATGCATTCAGACAGAAATGCTAGCACGGCACTTATTTGTATTATGACATTACTGCCTTGGTTACAAGGCTACTAACTTCATTCGCAACAAAAAGCACATTTCTTTCTTTATACCACACCACAACTCATGTAGTACACATTAATTCTTTCAAGAATGATTAAGGTTACCCAATATTTCCCACTGTAAGGCCCCTGTTTTCGGTTGCTTATAAACTTTGCCAACTTTAATAGCTGGAGCTGAAATTTTCCATGCCGGAGTCTGCCTGAGGCTGATTTATTTATTATTAATTACTATTATTATTTCAGCCACTTCCAAGAATGAGGCTAAGCAAAAATACATTGTTTGGCCCATGTTATTTAAAAAAAAAAAAAAAAAAAAAAAAAAAAAAAGACCTTTTCTTTTAAATGCTCTGGCGCCCCGATGCTTGATAGCAGGGGCTCTCCATATCCTCAGGGCCAAAAAATTCAAGTTCCTACTCCCCCTGTAGAAAAAAATAATGTGATCAGGTAATTAAAGATTGTGTCATAATGCATATGAATGTGGAAGCATATGCATGGGCAATCTTACTTCTGGCATTTCCTAATTTTTGAATTCTTGATTTTGAAATTATGGTGTTCTGTTAACAGTTTTTGTGTGTGTAATATGTAATTAGTGGGATAAGCATTACTGTATACAATTTGCACAAAAACTGAAATCAGAATATACAAAATAAGATTAGAAGATTTCCCATATTTGTCCAGCAAGATATTTTCAACATATCTAAAGAATATACCGTATAGTCTTTATTACATATGTAGCATTTTAGTAGTGTGAATTACTATTTGGTACAGTAATCCATTCTTATAGAACATACTTAATTTGTGGTTATGAAAATTTGCCTATATATACACACCAGCACATACATACACACTAGAGATGAATTCATGTGGCAAATATATTTTATATTGAATCAACATGTGGATATAGTTAATAATCCCAATCCTGAAAACATCTATGTATCTTAATTTATTAAAATTCAATAGACTCCTCACATGTATGTTTTCAGGTCTGAGTCGTAATATACAAATCTTGGCAATAATTTTAGTGTGTAATCTACACAGACTGTGTTCAAGAACCCAGGAGATTTACAGCTTTATCTTCTCCACCCACCCCCTCCCAAAAAGCCACATTTCAGTTAGCCTTTCAACAGAGCTCAGTGTGTAATCAAGTTAATAGTAGATTTTTAAAATTTTTGTAACAGTTTCAACCGGTAGAGGGTGTGCTTGAACAGGCAAGGGAACCTGAATATATCCAGCTAGGTTTCACACACTGAAAACATTCAGACTTATCTTATGGAAATATCAAGAAAGTTATTTCTGTAATAAGATTCTCTCCTCATCTTGTAATGTTAGAGCTTTCAATAAACAAATACATAAAAAGGGTTGACTCTTCCATGCTACATTCCACCTCAAAGCCAAAAGAAAAAAAGCAAAATGTAGAATAATTTTTACAGATTTTTCAACTTGTTCAGAATTGGTTTATGGTCAACGTAGGCTGTCTAATCTACATGTCATTTTAAAGTAGGTATCCTGGCAATGTCTGCTGTGAAGTTATTTCAAATTAAAGTTTTATGACTGTTTGGGGTGAGGGACGTCTAATGCAATGCAAAAAACAGCAGCCCTTTAAAGACTACTTACAGAGATGATTAATCTGTTTTATCCTCTTCTTTCCCAGGATATGTGACCTTTGATATTGAATTCTACTATTACTTACTCAGTTTAGTATACCAAGTTAACAGAAAATTCTTTGATGGTTGCCTTTGGTTTTCCCCCAATGAATACTAAAAGGGCCTATGTTATGCATGTTTGTGATTAAGCAATCAAAGCTGTCTAGACAACCCTAAATAAGATTCCCTAGAAGAAAAAGCCTCCACTGGGACTCTCTATTTTTATCCAATTGCTTTATACTATTTTATCAGTGTTAAAAAGACTGGATGGCTCATGGAACTGTTAAGATACTGAGAGCCTTTCACCTCTAGTTACACAAGTTCAAATCTAACCCAAGCCAGCCCCCACCGCAGGCCTCTGTATATGTTGTTGTAGCCATGTTGGTCCCAAGATATCAGAGACACAAGGTGGGTGAAGTAATACCTTCACTGGACTGTTCAGAAGTTGGTCCAATAAAAGATATTACCTCGTGCACCTTGTCTCTTGCTAGGCAAGACATCCAAGTCATCAAAAAATAACTGAATCTGGTTCATATTTACTTTATCCGTGGCCAGTTTACAGACTTATCAAATAAATTGCTTTTCCACATTCTAGTTGGTGTCTGCATTATGTCTGACTGCATGTTCTACATGGCTCCCCCCCTCCACAAATACACATACCAGATGCAAAGCATGATATACCTGTTCTACAACAGTTGTTGAACTGCTGATCATGACCATATCTCAGGACTTTAGAAGTATGCTAAAACCTTTGTAGATTGTTGAGACATTACCTATTTTACCTGTTGTTACTGACAAACAGTAGGAACAGCAATATTTCTGCATATGTCCCTACGTGAGATTGACTATTATTTTGAAGCCTTATGTAATTATCTTTTGTTGTACTGGCATGAATTTACACCACATACCTCAGCTAGGTGATGAGGTAACATGTAAGCAACCACCCATACGGATTACTATATTCTCCACCAGTCTGAGTGAGAAAAGTCATATTTTTAAAGCTCTTGAATACCTTAGTAATGGATGCAACAGAAAAAAAACAAAATAGATTTTGGTGGGGGCAGCTTGTGTAACATCTTAAAACGGCAGTTTTAACCTGTCCGTTGTGAAGATCTCAACTGCTCTTATTAGCAGACGCTCATTTTACACCCAAGTTTACTTATGTACTGAACACCTGCTTTCCCTATTTCTCACTATCTTGCCATCAGAAATGCTAAATCTTGGAACTTGCAAATTTTACACACACAGGAATTCATTTATTTAATCACCTTGATCTCCGGTTTGGGATGTTCCTTATTTTCTGTGTCTTCAGAGTACATTTGGTAGTTCCACAGGTATGCAGCTGTATTTTGATCACCAGTATATGCACCAAATTCTCCCATTCCCCAAATCACACACAGTGTTGCTATATACATCTGCTTACTGCTTGTGAGTAGTCACTACACAAGATTCACAGGAAACCTTTTTGGAGGGGTCAGAGGAATACTCATAAGAACATTGTTTTTCTTTGCTATCAACCTACTTTCTCCAAGATTACAAGGGGAATTAATTGCTTGGATTTATTTTTGAAGAGCAGCCCAGGAATACAAAGTCTGTTTAAGGGGTAAAAGAACAGTATGACAATAAACATACGGTTACGAGGAGATTACATCTTGGGGCCTCAAACTTGAAAATGGCCCATTTTAACAAGTTGAGAGTATCATCTCAAATTATTTCCAAAACCATGTCAGAGATGCCATTAGGCTTGCTAACTTATTGAGTTACGTAAAACAGCTCCTTCTGCATTTACACACTTGCTACTCAAGACATTACTGGCTACTGTGAACAAAAGCCAAAGGGCCTGATCCTGAAACATACCAAGCATCCACAACTTCCACCAAAATGAAAGTGTTGAGGATAATCCATATCTATCAAGATAAGTAGAGCCCTGTGTGGATACAAGATTTGTATCTGCATCCGATCAGCAAACATTGTCTGCGGATATTTGCTGGTTTGCAAGACTCTAAAGATGTAAAACAAAGGTACTAGTTAACTACAATTTGCTATTCTGATATACACTCGGGGTCTTTTTTTTTTTTTTAAATTAAGTACAAAAGTATCATTTACCCAATTCCAGCCAAGATAAATTCTTGTCTTCTTCCTTCCCGAATTTCACCCCCACCAGCTCATCACCTGCTTAAGTTAACTCTGTACATAAATATGTTGCCACCTTTGGGAAAAGAAAATTTACTCGAGAAGAGTAACTTTCATGGTTGACCTTCAATCTTGTGCTGCAGTTTCTCCACCACTGTTCTATTTCTCATCACAGTAGAAGACAGTCAGTGATTGAATGACTGCTTATGATACTAAAACTAAAGAAACAATATCTGACAAAATATTCATTAGGGAAACAAACAACACAAAACACCCCAGCCCATGTCTGAGATTATGATTAAATCTCTAGGTCTGAAAGGGACTTCCTTCACTGCTAGTAGACCCTGTTCTTTAATTGGCTGAAGGAGCTGCTACTGAGCAAGTCAGACCATAAGAACGGCCATACTGGGTCAGACAAAAGGTCCATCTAGCCCAGTATCCTGTCTTCCGATAGTGGCCAATGCCAGGTGCCCCAGAGGGAATGAACAGAACAGGTAATCAACAAGTGATCCATTCTCTGTTGCTCATTCCCAGCTTCTGGTAAACAGAGGCTAAGGACACCATCCATGCCCATCCGGACCAATCCATCCATCACTGAAGACCAGTAGCCTCTTCTGGTTCAGGGAGTGAGATCTGGCACTAAACTCACATGAAAGTGTAGAGCATTAGGCCTTGTGATTTAATTTTAGGGCATTTGATTCCTGGAAGTTTGGTTCAAAAGCTAAGCAGACACTATCTACTTTAAAAAAAATAAAGCATTAAGAAGTACCCCAGTCATGCTACAGTTTTCTTATATTACTATTGTTTATGTAACAATTTATGCAAGTGGGTGGCACTAAAAACACCGGAAGAGACTTTAGAGACCAGGATAATCTATTCAGTTGAAATACATAATACTTAGAACTTGCATAGTGCTTTATATTTTCAAAGTGTAAGTCAGACTTCAATCTTTTGTTAAAAGCCCATTTGTTAATATTTGTTCCTATATAGTTTAGCTAGTTAGTTGGCGTGGGTGGGAGTCGTCAAAACTATTTATATTTATCAATAAATATGCCAAATAGAAGACGTTCCCCAAAACATTAATTGAACAAAAATTTCTCTGGAGAATTTGGACAGCTCTATACAGAAGAGGTGGTCATAAATCTTTAAAAACAAAAACTACACACATAAAGGTCTTGTCTGTTGCATGGATAAAGATCACATGGTATTTTGCATAAGATTAAGGATTTGTCCTTGTGTTATTGGCCCAAGATTTCCCCTGTGCACCAGTTGGTTATTGGCCTCCATCAGAGAGGTGGCTGCCCAACACTTCAGCTGTATGCATTCAATTTTAAATTCTTTTTTAAAGAAAAAAGCTTTTAAATTATTATTATTATTGTTGTTATTGAAGATGCAGATAAACATTTTAGACAAAAATGATTTTTTAAAAGTGTACCAAAGAATAATCGCACATTTGGGAGCATTCAGTTTTTATCCAGTCTATCATTTGGCATATACAGTATACCCATAGGTTAACTGAAACGTCATTTTATTAGAGTGTTATCCTGATAGACTAGAACAGTTTCCCACATATCTCCAGCTCAGATTCTCATCTATTTCCAAGTATAATCAGAAAAAAATATGTTTCCCTCCTGCTTGTACCTCAGAGTACACCTCTGCTCTCATTTTTCTATTTTAACTTTGTAATTCTTCTTTAATGGCAATGATAGTGTTCTGAAGACACAGTACAAATCTTACAATGCAGCTTTGTATTGTGGCTTGTACTAAGTGTTTATCCAATAGCTCCCTCTCTTGCCCTTTCCTAAAGGGGTCCTATTCTCTTCGTCCTTACATCTGTTTAAGACCAATATAACCCCATTGGCTTTAGTGGGGTTACACTGGGAGTCAGTGAGAGCAGAATCAAGCCCATAGTCTTTTATGGGCCTCCTTACTGTCACTATTCTGATATTAGCACCAACACAGATGTTCAGCAGTGTTTACCAGAGGCTCTCTACAAGCAATTTTCCACTGTTTTCAACACTGACAGTTGCCACAGTGGGTGTAAGGTAGACAAAGCTCCCATGCGGCTGTTGGTGCTTTTACCCCTATGGCACTGTGAGGCCATAAGTGCTGGAACTAGGCGTGCTGGGGTGCAGTGGGTTCCATCAATAACAGGGTTTACAGTTGGTTCAGTGGTGGCTCTCAACACCCCCGCTATAAAAACTGTTCCAGCACCCCCATGTGAGGCCACAGAGGCGACAAAAAGCACTGCCAACTGTAAGCACCTCGTCTACACTAAGGCTCCCACTGGCGCTACCCTAGCGCCAGCCGCCTTGCGCCAGCAGGGGGCGGTGACGGGGGATAGGAAGTGGGGGAGGGGGGAGAGAGGTTCCCCCACCGGAGGCAGGCGATGGGCAGCCCCTCCCGGGGCCATGGGGATCCGGCAGGGGAGAACAGGACCGCGCACCGGGGCGGCGGGCTCAGGGGACGCAGGACCCCAGGAATCGGGGGAGCGCCGGCTGCCAGGAGGCGGGTAACGATCCCCGCAGCATGCTCAGCGCGACCCCAGGGCCCCGAGAAAGCCGCCTCTCCGCGCAGGACCGCGCCCGCCCCGGGGCTAGCAGCGGGCACTGTCCGGAGCCCACGCACTC
The DNA here is from genome assembly GCF_002925995.2 of Terrapene triunguis. Lineage (NCBI taxonomy): Eukaryota > Metazoa > Chordata > Testudines > Emydidae > Terrapene > Terrapene triunguis. The sequence continues at coordinate 14,144,729 of NW_020664439.1, forward strand.
ACACAGGGGGTGGGGCCTCGGCTGCCCCAGGGCCGGGGCGGGGCTCCCCGAGCGGGACGCTCACCTACTCTCCTTGCTGCGAGTGCCCGGTGTGCGCAGACCAGGCTCCGGCGCGACGGCTCCGGTCCCTTTAAATCCCCTCAGCAACTGAGCACCGCCGCTGCCGCGCTTGGGATTTATCCCCGCCCGCCCGGTGGGAGCGGGCGGCGCGAGCAGAGCCCCGCCCCAATCCTGCCCTCTCGGCCAGACCCCGCCCTTTTCCCGGACACCCCAGCCCCAACCGAAACGCTTCCGCCTACCCAAGCCCCGCCCCTTCTGAGGGAAACCGCGCCCCCAGTCTCCGCGGGTCCACACCTGGCCCTCACATTACCCTCGCCCCCTCTGAGCCAGGCTCGTCCTTTCCGAGACAGATCCTGACTCCTGTTCTCATCGCAAACATCTCTTCTGAGACCCCCCCAACCTTTCCCATAAACATATTCCACTCCCTCCCCCACCCTCCATCGCCACCCAGAAACAGCCTGCCCTTTGTGGCTTGCCCCAAACTCCCCCCTCTCCCAGTGCCATATTAAGATAATCCACAACTTCCTCCCCACACACACACCATCACCTTCAACCCTTGCTTGAGGTAGCTGGAGCAGGGACCATCACTGCTGGCCTGGGGAGGCTGCAGTCTGACCTCACCTGACCACTGCTCCTGGGCTACAGTCTGTCCTGGAGGAAGGACTTGGTATCCATACACCCAATGTGAAGGTCCCTGCTCACATCTCCCGAATGGAAACATGATGCGGAGTCAGCAAGCAAGCACCCACATCCACACACCCACCCAAGAGCAGCAGGTTTCAGAATATAAAACCCTATATCCTTGCCCACCCCTTTTCCAAACTCTACCTGTTTCCCCATGTTTGTAGTTCTACAGTAGAGCAAGAAGTAGGGTGATCAGACAGCAAGTGTGAAAAATCGGGACGGGGTGCGGGGTAATAGCTGCCTATATAAGAAAAAGACCCCAAAATCGGGACTGTCCCTATAAAAAGGGGACATCTGGTAACCCTAGCAAGAAAGAGCAGAGGGATTGAAGCACATGGGCAATATGGGAGCTCTGTAAACTAAAATTCAAAAAATCCCTTACATTACAGTTGCTAGGAAAAGTTTGAAAATAGACTCTAATAAAATGAAGAAACTTTAGGAGGTAAAATCTTCATTAGTGCCCCCAATCTGTTCTCCTTCCCTACCCATGACATTGCTACACCCCACCCTTACCAGACAGAGAAAGCAACCACCCACCTTTTCCAAACTCCTCTCCATTCTTCACCTTCTTGCTTGTGTGAGAGGTTACCCACCTTTATCTCAGACTCACCACTCCACCCACATGGGAGAACCCCAACCCAAAATACTCTCCCCTTTTGCCTGGGTGAGAAACCCTCAGAGCCGTAACTAGGTATTTTTGCGCCTGAGACAAGAATATAAAATTGCGCCCTCCCCCAGGGCCGGCTCTTCGGTGTCAATTTGGTGGCGGGTCCCTCAGTCCCTCTCGGAGGGAAGGGCCTGCCGCTGAAGAATGAATGAAGCGGCGGCAGTAGAGCCTGTGATTTTGGGGGGTCTAACTCATGATTTTTGACTGCTTGGGCTGGTAATGTTGCTTCCAAGATGGTCTTTGGTTCCAGTCCAGTTCCAATCCAGAGAGGGACTCACAGGGGAGGGAGGTGCTGGATATCATGTGTCCTGAGAATGCTGGGAGTTCAGGTTTGCAGGACAGGACCAGGGGTGGCAGGTTTGTAGAAGAAATTTTGGTGGTGCCCAGAACCCGCCCCCAACCAAACTCCGCCCCCCCCCCACATGCCCAAGGCTCTGGGAGGGAGTTTGGGTGAGGGAGGAGCTCTGGGGTGCAGGCCCTAGGCTGGGGCAGGGGATTGGAGTGTAGGCTTTGGGAGGGAGTTTGGGGATGTGAGAGGGTGCAGGTTCTGGGAGGGAGTTTGGGGATGGGAGGGTTGCAGAGGGATGGGGGTGCAGGGGTGAGGGCTGTGTGTTGTGGCTGCAGATGAGGGGTTTGGAGTGTGGGAGGGGCTCAGGGCGAGAGTAGGGGTGAGGGCTCTGTCTGGGGCTGGGAATGGGAGGTTTGGGGTGTAGGAGGGGCTCAAGGCAAGAGGAGTGTGGGGGGTGAGGGCTCTGTTTGTGACTGGGGATAAGGTGTTTGGGGTGCTGGAGGGGCTCAGAGCTCGGGCAGAGGGTTGAGGGTGTGGTGTGGGGGGGTGAAAGTTCTGACTGGGGGTGTGGGGTCTGGGGTGGGGCAAGGCTGGGGATGAGTTTGGGGTGCAGGCAGGCTGCTCCAGGACAGGGGCCAGAGAGGACTCCCCCCAGCCCTTTCCCTGCCAGCAGCAGCGAGCTCTGGGGGAGGAGTCCCCCTTTCCTGCCCCCCCCCCCAGCAGCACACTCACCCCCACCACTGTCACTGCATGTGCTCCTAGGGCCCCTCTCAGGTCCAGGAATCTCCCTCGCCTCCCCCGTGGTGGGTGCCAGAGGGTGCTGCATGCGCCTCCTCCCCTGCTGTTGCCCCTGACTGTAGCCTCACTGGGGGTGAGGGATGGGGCTGCCTCCTTGCCCAGCATGGGGCAGGAGCGGTGACTGCGGGTGGGAGGGTCCCCCTGTGCTGGTGGAGGGTCCCATTGGAAAATGAAAGGGTCTGAGGGGGAAGGGCAGGCTCAGAGTCAGTCTGCCCTGGCAGTCGAGATCGGGGGGCACTAGGACCCTGTGGCAGCAGTTGCTGCAGGGAGGCAGCATGGAGCTGCAGGGGAGAGACAGGGACTCTTTGCTCCCCGGCCAGGGAAGGCGGGTGTGGGGGGGAACAAGTCGCGGCCAGGGGACAATCGGGGGAGGCACGGGGGGGGGCAGCAGGTGGGGCCGGGGGGGGAGATCACCCAGGTGATAAATATCTCCGTGCCAATGGCTTTTTTTTTTTTCTCTGCCGCTTTGTGCGCCTGAGGCAAGTGCCTCACTCGGGCACTGGAAACCCTATAGACTTCTTCCCCTCACGCCTGTGTGCAATCACTCCACTCCTGTCCTAAATTCCCCCATCTCTAGCCCCAGAGAATCCTCCTCGCTCCTGGCTTGTCCCCAACTGTTCCCCTCTTGCCTTATTAACTCCCTTACTTTATTTGCAAGTAATATTATCATTTCCCCTCCCAAAACTTTTAGTCCAGCAGTGAATAAAGCAAACACACATACACTTTGTATGCAGAGTTGCTGTAGTCATGTCAGTCCCAGGTTATTAGAGAGACAGTGGGTGAGGTAATATTTTTTTATTGGACCAACTTCAGTTGGTGAGAGAGACAAGCTTTCGAGTTTGCACAGAGTTTGAAAATAGACCTGAAGAAGAGCTCTGTGTAAGTTCCAAAGCTTGTCTCTCTCACCAACAGAAGTTGGTCCAATAAAAGATATTACCTCAGCCACCTTGTCTCACACATACACTTTGTCAGGCTAAGACACTCACCCTGAGTGTGTGTGTTCAGTCTGATGTGTTCTCTGTCACAGGTGCTACTGTTACTGCCTGGAGCTGGCTAATTTCCTGGTTTGAGGGGGCTTTGGCCCTTCCCTTACATTTTGATGGCATCTATGGCACTGTGACAAGGAGGAAGTATTATACTGGGAAATGTACATTAATCTTAACATTGGCTGACAGCCCTGAGGAGCCTGACAGCCCTGTTAATACCACTTGGGTCATTTGCAAGCTAAACAAATAGGCATCCTATGAGTCTGGTGGAGTGCAGCAGTCATGGTTACACATTAGAGCTCTTTGAAAGTTACAATTTTTTTCATTTTACAGGCACAGCAAAGGAGATGCAGCCCAGCAAGAGAGGAACAAAGGTGCTTTAAACCATCTTTATGCCCTTGGGTTTCTGTATTGCTCTGGGAGCCAATATACAACCCAGCATAAACTAGGACAGCCAGAGGATGCTTTAATTTATCGCAGCCTCCTCAGGGCTGCTTATGGACTGTTCCACAGTCTGGAGCAGCTCAGAATCTCTGTACCAGTGTGCACTGTGGAGAATCTCCTCTCTGAAATGCCCCCCAGTTCAGAACAACTGAGGGGGCAACTAGTGGAGAGGCAGTAAAGACTGGGATTTGGGGACAGACAATGTTCCATAATGTTTTGCTTTATTAGCAGTATCAACCAAACTGAGTATTTTTGCAAGTTTTCAACACAAATACCACCATTGTTCAATACATAGCCCATTTTTGCTTATTTTCACTCAGAAATGCTCTTCATCCCTCCAAAATGTGCATACTTTAGTGACATTTTCTGCAAAAATGGACCCATTTAGAGGAAAATGCAAAAACCCTTGCATTTCAAGTAGTTTGACATTCTCAAGCTCTTTCTTCATATGAACCAAATGTTAATATAGAGACAGAAGGAGCAGAATGCATCCATGAGACTATGAGTGATCATGCAGACCCTTTCACCTTCCTTTCATGATTACAGAACATCCCTGTGAAAACTATGTGGAACACTAATATTAGGAATGTATTTTTAGCAACACTTTAATGTGTTTTAGCTTTTGGGAATAAGGAGGAGGGGGAACCAGAACCAAGTGACTGGCCAGCTATGGATCCCTAGCAAGTACCCCATAGTCTCTGAAGACAAACCAAAACCCCACATTTAAATATCCTCAAACTTTGGCAAAGTTTGGATCCAAATCCAAATTTTTCACTCTAGGTCTGTTTCTAGTTTAAACACAGATGTTGACAAGACCAAGAGTGTTTCCACCAAATTAGCTTGAAATGGTTTTCAGTTGTATTTAAAACCCAGTTTGGGTAGCACAGCTCCCAGCTCACTGTAAGCAAAGCCTTGGAATTATGCTGCCAGAAAGCAGCCTTCTTCCTTCCACTTTCTGGTTGCCATGGTGCACTGTCAGTATAAGATCATGTAGAAGAGGGCAGCCACCTCTAGCCCAGATAAGTAATCACTATTTTTCTAATTAATTAATGGCCTTATATAATTGTACCTCTTGTAAAGTAAATTATTAACACATGTGCAGGTATCTAAAGAAAACATCATGCATCACGCCTGTTAGTTATTTTGTACTAGCACGGATTGATTTTGTATGTAGGCTAAAATTAATGAGCCAAATCCTGAGGTCCTTACTTAGTTAAAAAACTCCAGTGACTTCAAGAGAAGTTTTGCCTTAGTAAGGATGAGGGGATTTCACCCTAAATTTGTACATAGGTCTGAATTGAATATATGTCTTGTTACTATTTGAATTCATTCATATGAAGGTACTTATGTTTATATTAAATTTTGGTGCACATATGTATATAAAAGAAAACTTCATACTCATATCTAATATGTTACAAGGCTATACTTAGAACCAGATAGCTTTGTCAGACGAGACCTAGTCATTTTGAAGGGACAGGGTTAAAGTCACAGACAGATACCAATAAGGCTACAGAAAATGTCAGCAATTTCTATTTCACTTATAGCAAAATATCTTGTCATGATGGAAAAATTTGACGTTATCAAATTCAAAAGGGAAAAAAATCAAAGTAATATGGGAAAACTGATTTAAATACAAGTAAGTCTAAAACTGACAAGATAGGGTGTAGTTTTGACAGACAGTGTCTATCCACTACCTAATTTTGGAGAATGCTTACTTTTTGGTACCTATGCATGCTGCCATCTGCTGAGAATAAAAGATTTAAATCAGTGTTGCTGAACCTTTTCAGGTGGCAATTCTTTATTCAAAGTCAAAAATGTTTCAACCCCCTTGCATTTTCTATAAAAGTAAAAGTCAAAAAGTATCAGTGATTATAATGAGAAGCCTATATAATTTATTTATGTGCGTTTTGAGACATTGATAGAGAATACTTGAAGAGTATGTGTGCAGGAAGTGGGGGAGTGAGATTTTCTTTCCTTTAGACTAATAAAATTTTCAGTACCTCGCAACCCCCTAATTGCCTACATGACTCCCCAGAGACATGAACCACTGGTTGAGAATAACATATTCCAGTCTACTGCCAAAATATACTATATATGTATACACACAGCAGCTATTTAAACATAAATAAAACCCAACACCAAGTAAGCCGATCTGAGGCCAAATCCATCACTCATAGGGTACCTTAACTTGAATGGAGTTTCTTTGATTTACACTGGAGTACATGAGACCAGGATTTGACCCCAAACCATTTGGCTGAGTTTTGGATGAGAATAAGATTTAAGTTTCCCACTCTGTCTCTTAATCTGTAAGCACAGTGGACTGTTAGCTGCTATGCTTTTACTCATTGACAGGAATCAGATAATATCACTTATCAGCTAAGTTCTTATTTATCTGAAGCAATCTAACTAGAATGTATTAGTGACATGGGTTATAATAGGCCTGTAAATGAAAACACCAGTGTGGGACACCTGAACACACCAATAAGAATTATGTTCACAGAGATAAGAATTTTTGCTTTTTTAGGGTTCATACTCAATACAAAGCTGGAGTGAGCAATATCCCCTAGGTTTTTTGAAGGCTAATTGTCTCATCTGTGGTTTGGCATAGCCAAGGATTAGTGCATAACAGGAGATCCGTTACTAAACAGTGGTTTCCCGAAATAGGTCGAGATCCATTAATGGGTTATTAGCAGAATATGTGTGTATAATTGAGGTGAGGGTACATTTAAAAGAAGCTTAGTCCCTTTTCAGGAGATTTTTATGGCTCAATCAGATATAGTCGCTGCTTCAAACCTGAAACTGATAGAGTCCATCTTGTGTGACAGGTTTCAGAGTGGTAGCTGTGTTGTTGTTTTTGCTGATACAGACTGAGGAGTCCTTGTGGCATCTTAGAAACTAACAAATTTATTTGGGCAAAAGCTTTCGTGGGCTAAAACCCACTTCATCAGATGCATGGAGTGAAAAATACAGTAAGCAGAATATATATTATAGCACATGAAAAGATGGAAGTTGCCTTACCAAGTGTGTGGGGGGGGCGGGGGGAAAATCAGTGCTAACGAGCCAATTCAATTAAAGTGGAAGTGGCCTATTGGCCTCGGTAGCACTACAAAAGTAATTTTCCCTCCCTTGGTATTCACCCCTTCTTGTCAACTGTTGAGACTAGGCCACTTCCACTTTAATTCCAGAGATGGGTATTTATTGCATCAAAACACTTCAATAGCAATCACTTCATCATGAAGGTTATCTATAATAGTTACGTGGTAGTGATTTCCAACAAATATTCCACATTGGATGACCAGCTGTCTATTGTAGAGGGAGAGTTTGTTTCTGGATTCTATCACAGAGTTGATGGAGAACAACTGAGACTAAGGAGAATGAAAACACAGTGTTGGATTCCAAATGGTACCATCAGATTATGGGAGAGAAAAAAAGGGGCACAATACAGAATGGATGCACTTGAAAGTCAGAGTCAAGTCAGTGAAGAGAGGAGGAAATGGGCAATAGAGGAAAAAAATGTCTTGAACAAGCAGTCAAGAGGGGCTGTCAGAACGATTGTAATCAACGGTAGAATAGTATGGCTCATTGCATTAAGGAAGCCTATGAAAGACATGACCAGAAATGTATATTTGAGACATGAAATAATCAAGCTCATGATTCTAAGGAATGGTAGGAGGGAGAACAGCAAAATAAAAACCAATGGATTTCAAGAAGGCATAGTTTAGCAAACTCAGGGAGTTGGTAGGTAAGATCCCATGGAAAGCAAGTGTAAAGGGAAAAACAATAGAAGACAGTTGGCAGTTTTTCAGAGAGACATTATTAAGCGCACAAGAGCAAACTATCCCACTGCATAGGAAAGCTATGCAGTATGGCAAGAAATCACTCTGGCTTAACCAGGATATCTGCAATGATCTAAAAATTAAAAAAAAAAAAAAAAAAGACCAACAAAAAGTGGAAACAAGCTCAAATTACAAAGGATGAAAATAAACAAATAACACAAGTATGTAGGGACAAAATTAGAAAGGCCAAGGCACAAAACGATATCAAACTAGCTAGAGACAAAGGATAACAAGAAAACATTCTACAAATACATTAGAAGCAAGAGGAAGACCAAGGACAGGGTAGGACCATTACGCAATGAGGGGGGGAAAATAATATCAGAAAATGTGGAAATAGCACAGGTGCTTTATGACTTCTTTGTTTCGGTTTTCACTAAGAAGGTTGGTGGTGATTGGACGTCTAACAGTGAATTCCAGTGAAAATGAGGTAGGATCAGAAGAGGCTAAAATGGGGAAAGAACAAATTAAAAATTACTTGGACAAATTAGGTGTCTTCAGATCACCAGGGCCTGATGAAATGCATCCTAGAATACTCAAGGAGCTGACTGAAGAGATACTAAGCCATTGGCGATTATCTTTGAAGAGTCATGGAAGACAGAAGAGATTCCAGAAGACTGGAAAAGGGCAAATATAGTACCAATCTATAAAAAGGGAAATGAGGACAACCCGGGGAATTATAGACCAGTGTGACAAAGCTTCCTCTCCACCTCAGTGGCTCCCGTGCTTCCATTTAGCGGCAGGCTGAGGTATTCTCTTTTCCCTCAGAATTTTCCCCATGCCACTGCGTTTACTGTCCACACCCTGTTGGTGCAGAGTTCCTCCTGGCCTCCCTGATGGGGAGAGGGGAGGGGAGCCTCTCAGTCTCTGGTAGCCCTTCCGGGCATGGTGGCAACAGACCAGACACCTGGTTCAGTCTCTCCCCTCTGGCAGGGTCTCTTCCCTCAGACCTATGGGGCCCAGAAGGGCCGTCCACCCTGTTGGGCAGGGATTTCCTGCCCTTCACCTCTGTGGCTTCTCTCCTAATGCTTGTCAGTGTCTGCACTGCCCAGCTCTCCAGTAGCTGGCCTTCCTCCCTCAGCTCCTATCGCGCGCCCCTATCTGGCCGGAGGGGAGGCTTTTAACAGGTTCTGGCAGGCCCTTGATTGGCCCCAGATGTCCTAATTAACCTAGAGTAACCCCTGTTCAGCTACCAAGAGAAAAGGAACCTGCTTATCCTGGGACTAATATATCTGCCTTCCAGCACTCTTCTCGGATCTTAGGAGAACAACTGAGACTAAGGAGAATGAAAAAACAATGTTGGATTCCAAATGGTACCAACAGATTATGGGAGAGGAAAAAAAGAGGCACAATGCAGAATGGATGCACTTGAAAGTCATAACTCAAGCCTGACCCCAGATGTACAGTACCTTCCCTCTTAACTTCACTTAACTGGTCGGTAAACGGAGGAGCCATCAGCTCCATCCAGAAAGGCTTTATGTTTTGTGAAGGCTGTTACAAACACAACTTTGTCCTTCAGACTGCCACTCACATGGCCAGGAGGGCATGGAGGCAGTGTGCCATAGCATGGCTCGACCTGGCTAATGCTTTTGGATCGATGCCCCACCAGCACATTTTTGCCACGCTGCAAGAGTTCAAGATGACTGAAAATTTTCTCCAACCGGTCTGGGAATTGTATGAAGGCTCCATGGAAGGAGGCACACCTGCGTCCAGGCGACGTCTTTTCAGATCCAGGGTGAACCCACGATCTTCCTCGAGGACAGACAGGCATACCAACATCTCGGCACGGCGACGGGTTTCCGCATCCAGCAGACACCTGAGGATACCATCACAGAGATCCTATGAGATGTGGCCAGGATCGACTCCTCCCTACTGGCACCATGGCAGAAGATCAACGCCTTGAACACCTTCCTGATCCCCCATATCTCATTCATCTTGAGGGGATCTGCCATGGCGAAGGTACCTCTGAACTAGGCAGACAGCACCAGCCGGCAGCTGGTAAAGAAGTGGATGTTTCTTCCCCAGAGGGCCAGCAATGAACCGGTGTACTCTCGCACAGGCAGGGTGGCGCCAACATCCCTCGAATGGGTGATCTGTGTGACGTTGCTGTGATCACTCACGTCTTCCGACTTCTGACGTGCCCGGACACCAAGGTGAGGAACATCAAGACAGAGTGCTCTGCAGGATGCTGTCAAGAAGCGAATCACCAGGACCCCTTCCAACAAGATGTCGCCACCTACCTGAGCGGCTCGCTGGAAGGTGAATTTGGAAGAGATGGGGGAGACTTTGCTTTGCTCTGGACTTGTGCCCGCAATACTACGTGACGACTGGAGAAGTGTATCGGCTGCCAATGGATGTGGTGCGAGGAATGCCAGGAGCTGGGAGTCCTGGTGCCACAGGTGAAGACTACAGATCGCACTATCATCACTCCAAGACCTAGAACCATGCTGGAGAGGACCCTGAAGGATGCCATCCACTGCCAATATGTGGAAAATCTGAAACGGAAACCGGACCAGGGCAAGGTGTTCGAGGTGACGTGCAAGTGGGATGCCAGCAACCACTTCCTCCCCGGGGGCAGCTTCACCCGATTTGCCGACTGGAGGTTCATCCACAGGGTCCGGCTCAACTGTGTCCCACTGAACGGAGCCGTCCGCCACGGGAATCGAGACAAGCAATAATAATGATATATGGAGATATACCTATCTCCTAGAACTGGAAGGGTCCCTGAAAGGTTATTGAGTCCAGTCCCCTGCCTTCACTAGCAGGACCAAGTACTGATTTTGCCCCAGATCCTTAAGTGGCCCCCTTAAGGACTGAACTCACAACCCTGGGTTTAGCAGGCCAATGCTCAAACCACTGAGCTATTCCCTCCCCGCAATGCAGGAAGTGTAGCTACACCAATGAGATGCTACCCCACATCCTGTGTAGCTGCAAGCCCCATTTGAGAGCTTGGCAGCTGCGACACAATACCATCCAAGATCGCCTGGCCAGAGCCATCCTGCCACCCATGGGAAAGGTTGCCGTAAACTCCGCCATCCCTGGAACCAACAGCCAACTGCGACCGGACATTGTCATCACCAACGGGGACAGGAAGAAGATCATCATGGTGGACATCACAGTGCCGTTCGAGAACAGGACCCCAGGCTTCCACAAAGCCCGAGCTCGAAAGGTAGAGAAATATGCCCCTCTGGACGAAATCTTGAGAGCTAAGGTCCAGACACATGCACTGATCGTCAGAGCCTTGGGCACATGGGACTCCAGTAATGAGCAAGTGCTGAGAGAATGTGGAATCAGTCAATGCTAGGCTGGGCTGATGCAGCAACTCATGGTGTCAGACGCCATCAGGTGGTTGAGGGACATCGGCAATACCAGGAGGGATGAGCTGGAGTGCCGATGAGAAGTGCAGTCAGGAAAGTAACTGAAATATTTTCCTCATGGATTGTATTTTCTAAATGGACAAGCAACCTCATTCTCAATTACTGAGGGACAATCTCCTCTCATTGATATATTTTGCTTTCTACAACCAAATCTCATAATTTTTCGTGAGTGATGTACCCAATTATTCGGATTCTAATATCTAAACTGTATTGTTAAATCTATTCACCTAAACTTGGGTAATTTCTGATTATGTACTCTATGTATAATATGAATTTTAAAAACTAACTTTATATTTGTGGATAATCTAAGCACTATACCCAGATGTACAGACACTTTTTTCCCAACCTATGTATTATATAATTTTTTTTTACATTAGCTTTAATAAAATTTTAAAATCTGTTCTTATCGGTTTAACAGCACTCTCCTGTAGCTGTCTGGCCTGACCCCGTCACACCAGTCAGCTTAACTTCTGTACCTGGAAAGGTAATGGAACAAATAATTAAGCAATCAATTTGCAGACATCTAGAAGGTAATAAGGTGATAAGTAACAGTCAGCATGGATTTGTCAAAAACAAATTATGTCAAACCAACCTGATAGCTTTCATGATAACAGTTTTCAAGTACATAAAAGGTTGTTACAAGGAGGAGGAAGAAAAATAGTTTTTCTTAACCTCTGAGGATAGGATAAGAAGCAATGGGATTAAACTGCAGCAAGGAAGGTTAGGTTAGGTTGGACATTAGGAAAAACTTCCTAACTGTCAGAGTGGTTAAGCACTGGAGTAAATTGCCTAGGAAGGTTGTGGAATCTCCATCAGAGATTTTTAAGAACAGGTTAGACTAATGATTTTAAAACTTTTTTTTTGGTGACTCAGCGGAAGAAAATTGTTGACCACGACCCAATGGAGCTGGGGATGAAGGGCGTGGGATGTGGGAGAGGCTCAGGGCTGGGACAGAGCGTTGGGGTGTTGGGGTGAGGAGCGGGAATGAGGAGTTCAGGGTGTGGGAGGGGGCTCTGGGCTGGGACAGGGGGTCGGAGTGGAGGAGGGGGTCAGGGCTCTGGGCTGGGGGTGCAGGCTCTGGGGTGGAGCTGGGGATGAGGGGTTTGGAGTGCAGGAAGGGGCTCTGGGTTTGGGGGGCTCAGAGCTGGGACAGGGGATTGAGGTGCAGGGTTGGGGCACAGGCTTACCACGGGCGGCTTCCAGTCAACGGCACAGTGGAGGTGCTAAGGCAGGCTTCCTGCCTGTCTTGGCACTGTGGACCGCGCTGCGCCCTGGAAGCAGCCAGCAGCAGATCTGGCTCCTAGGTGGAGGTGCACAAGTGGCTCCGCGCGTCTCTCACCCACTGGCATCGCCCTCTCCCCAGCTCCCATTGCCCACGACCCAGTGCCTTACATTCCTCGACCCAGTACTAGGTCGCAACTCACAGTTTGAAAATCACTGGGTTAGACAACACCTGTCAGTAATGGTCTAGAAAATACTTAGTCCTGCCACGAGTGCAGGGGACTGGGCTAGATGACCTCTCGAGGTCCCTTCCAGTTATATGATACATTCTCACAGCTTCCACCAGTTAAGAACAAAAATGGAAAATACTGCCAAGATATTGAAACACAACTTAAGCGTTGGCATGAGCATTTTTATGAAATAATGGAACAGATCCCAATCAAGATGTAAACTACAGTTTAATCCAGAAATGAACCCAGCAGAAAACTGGTCAGTGACAGTAGAAGAAATGATGCTTGAGGTCAAACAGTTACAAAATGATAAATGGTCTTGACAATATTTCATCAAAACTGCTAAAGAGTGGAGGTCCAGATTTAGTTCACTGGCTTCATTGAGTTGTCTTAAAAGTTTGGAAAAGCAGCCACATTCCAGAAGGTTGGAAAAGGGGCTGCATCATCCCTTTTATCTAAAAAAAGGAGAGAATCAGATTGCTCAAATTATAGGGGAATAATACTGCTGTCAGGCTCAGGGAAGGGGTTTATGATCTTATTATTGAACCGACTGAAATACTATCTCAACCCAGAAATGAGAAACAACCAGTGTGGTTTCTGTACAGGTCGATCTACAATCCATGTTATATAGGCTCTACAGAATATGACTGTAAACCGACAAAAGAAAGTTAAAATAGCGTTTATAGACTGCAGATGCTTTTGACTTAGTAATGTGGATACTTCTACCCAGTATGAGGTGCCGGAGGACTTAGTGTGCTGCTAGTAGAGGAACTGTACTATGGTACATTTAGCTGTGTGAGGACCAACATTGTTGTATTAGATTGGTTTTCAGAAGACTCAAGAATATACTAGGGATACAATTTCTCACCTGTGCTATTTAATGTTCTAATAGACTATCAGGACAAAGCTGATTGAGGCCAAAGTAGGTCTGAAAGTTAAAGATTAATCTTTAGAGGATCCTGAGTACGTGGATGATATAGCCTTACTGATCAACTACAGCTAATGCTGGAAGAGCTGCAAAAAACTGCAGAATCAATGGGACTTAAGATCAGCAATGATAAAACCAAAGCTATTTATTTTCTATAAAATGGAAATGAATGACCTGCCAGTGCTGCATAAAGATGACAATGACATTAAATGGTTGAATAATTTTATTTATCTGGGGAGTCAGTTGACAGCAGGAGCGTCTATAAGAAAAGAAGTCACATGCTGGATTGGTCTTGCATCAATGGCATTTCAGCATCTTCAGAGGGATCTGTATGACAACTAAGGTGCAAATTTTCAATGTGTTGGTGATAACAGCCGAGGAGAGATACAGTTTTCGGTGTCAAAAGTTTTATGGTGTATTCTTAACATCTGTTGGTTTGATTTTGTCACAAAATGAGGAGATAATTAGATGACCCCAGCAAGTTGCAGTCTTCCAGCAGTTGAGAACAAGATGACTGCAATGTTCATGTCCAACATGCAGAAGTAACCTTTTTACCGAAAGTTTACAGAGCTGAGCTTGAAGGAAATAGAGAATAAGGCTGACCAAAAATGAGGTTGGAGGGTGTGGTGACGAAAAAAGGAAGGAGACAGAGCACCAGGTCTTGGTAGCCGAAAAGCCTCCCAGGGACTTTCTACTGGGGTTTTTATTCTTTTATTTTTATGTTTACAGCACTTATGAGTGGTTGGATTTTTGCGCATAAAAAAAGCGTACAGTGCACATCAACATGACCTAACAAACCCATATCTTGTGCACGTAAAAGCAAGCAGCGAGGGTAACAATTAGGTCAGCCAATAAGTTTCCCAATCGCAGGCGCTGGGGTGTAGGCCGCTCCGGCCTCGTAGCCACGGGCGCAGTGTGCCACACCCGTGGACTGACGGTTTGGGAGCTATGCGTCTCTACAGGAGGGTGCAATTCTAAGGGATTTAAGAAGCCTAAATCCTCCCACACTGACTCTTGCTGAAGGAAAAAGACTTACAAGGACTGTTCAAGATGGAAGTCCATTCTATGCACCACCATGGCTACATCATAGCCATGTGAATTTGCTGCTGCAGCTCAGCATTGCACTTAGATGACTAAGTTCCATTGTCAAAAGAAACTCAGGCACTTAGGCCCAGATCCTCCAATGGTATTTAGATGTTTAACTGTGGGAGTTAGGTGCCTAAATACCTTTGATGATTTGGAATGTAGGAGTCTAAATCCCATTTACAATGAGATTTAGGTTTCTAAATGCCTAAGTTACTCCTGAAAATGGGACTTAGCCATCTAAGTCACTGAGGCCAGATCCTCAAAAGTATTTAGGTGCCTAATACTCATAAAAATCAATGGAGTTACGCAGCTAAATACCTTTGAGGATCTGGGTCCTAGGCCTTGCAATGCTAGGTAGAGCAATGCCTAAATAAGCTTTAAAAAGCTGGGCCTTGAGTCCTGACAGCAAGAAGGTCTTGTCCCTGGCTCACTTCAGACAGACCACATGATGGAGAGCAAAGGAGCCTGGCCAATCTCAACTGCTTTGTACAGACACAGGGGAAGAGACAGAGTGACCTAGTAGATTGAGCACAGGACTAGGAATCAAGAGCTCCTGTATTATACTACCAGCTCTGCCACAGAATTCCTGGCTGACTACATGCAATCCACCTAGTCTCTTTATGTTTCAGTTTCCCCATGTGTACAACGGAGCTAATTTTTACTTACCTATTGTGACAAAGTTCCTCCTCTATCTTGGTGGGTCCTGCGCTTATTGGCAGATTTTCCTGCTGCAGAGATTCACCATGTGGGTTGGGGAACAGCCCAGAGACCTTCCCCTCTGGAAGAACCCACAGTCCAGGTCAATTGGGAGGTTTGGGGGGAACCCAGGCCTGCCCTCTACTCCGGGTTCCAGCCCAGGGCCCTGTGAACTGCAGCTATCTATAGTGCCTCCTGTAACAGCTGCATGACAGCTACAACTCCCTGGGCTACTTCCCCATGGCCTCCTCCAAACACCTTCCTTGTTCTCACCACAGGACCTTCCTCCTGGTGTCAGATAACGCTTGTGCTCCTCAGTCCTCCAGCAGCACACCCTCTCACTCTCACTCTCAGCTTCTTGCGCCTCTTGCTCCCAGCTCCTCACACTCACACCACAAACTGAAGTGAGCTCCTTTTAAAACCCAGGTGCCCTGATTAGCCTGCCTTAATTGATTCTAGCAGCTTCTTCTTAATTGGCTCCAGGTGTCCTAATTAGCCTGCCTGCCTTAACTGGTTCTAGCAGGTTCCTGATTACTCTAGTGCAGCCCCTGCTCTGGTCACTCAGGGAACAGAAAACTACTCATCCAGTGACCAGTATATTTGCCCTCTACCAGACTCCTGTACCCCACTGGTCTGGGTCTGTCACACTATATCACAGGAATATTACAAAAAATAATTAGTGCTTAGACCATTTCATCATCAAAGCACCAAACTATTATTAAGTGTTATTATATAGGGCGAAATATTCATTGTAGTATGTTAGGCCTAGATTATATTAAGGGTTATACATAGATCTGTAAATTCTTGAGTTGAATCCTTTGGCTTACTGGCAACCAGTGGAGGCCATAGAAAGTGAGCATTTATGATTTTCTCAGCTCCATGCTAAGGAGCAAATAAACAGCCACATGTTGCACCTATTCCACCCTTTGTGATCATTTACAAGGGAATCCAATTAGAAGTGAATTGCAATAGTTTAGCCTAGAGGTGACAAAAAGATAAATAATGTTGAAGAGAAAGGGTCAGACTTTCTGGTGAACCTGGAGATGGCAATATCCACTGGGGAGCAGTGCCTTACCAGGCATGAACTTCACTGCTGAAAGAGTAATTCTAAGCAGTCCAGAGGGTGAAATGAAGAAAAGCTGCCCAAGCTAGGTAGCCTAGTGACAACACACTCCACTATGATTTAGGAGATGAAAATTTAGGCACTGAGCTGCCTGAACAGCATGAAGAAGAGATCTAAAGAAGAGCTCTGGGTAAAAAGCTTGTCTTTTTCACCAACAGAAATTGGTCCCTTCACCCACCTTGCCTCTCTAATATCGTAGAACAAACATGGCTACAACTACACTGCAAGCAACAATGGAACGGCATGAGGACAGCATGCTCGAATGATCACTGCATCACTCTTAAGGAAACACCTGTGGCACATGCTCTGAGTTACACATACAGGGTGAAAGCTGAAAAAAATGCAACATTAGTATTAATGTAAAATACCTTAAATGTCTTAACAGTAAGTATCTCTATTTATATGACCCCCATCACCTTAATAGTTCTGTACATCACAAACATTAATGGATATATCTTTACTGTACCCTCGTGAGGCAGGGCAATATTATTCCCATTTTACCGTGAGGAACTGAGCTAGAGAGAGGTTAAATGACTTGCCCAAGGTTACACGGGAACTCTGTAGCAGAGCTGGAAACAGACTCCAGATCTTCTGAGTCCCAGAGTAGTGCCTTAACTGCAAGACCATCCTTCTGTCCAAAACAGAGACAGAAAAGGAGCAAATAAAGGAAAAGAACCAAAGAAAGTAAAGAAAATAGCGGACGAAGAGAAGCAGAACAAAGCTGTTTAACAAAGCTTTTTCACATGTGATTTAAGTTAGGGCAGCCATCCAGTTGAAGCCAATTGTGTCTTAATTCTTCTCAGTGATATTTTCACATTTGGGAAAGTATTTTTTTGCCATTTAAAATGAATAAATCTAGTTCAGTGCCACTACTAAAATGACTCACTGCCCTAAAGACATACAAGACATCTGCAATAAAGGAAAAATGTTACTGAATATTAAACCTGAGCCACACAAATGAAAACAGTGCTGTTCTGGGAATTCATCTTCCTGAATGTTACAATGCTCTAACACATGAAAAATGAAACACCATGGAAAAAAACCTTTGAATTCAATGAGATTTTTATCTGAGTAAGGAATGAGTAAAACAGTGAGCAAGGACTCTGGATTTGGACCAGATAGTGTAGCGAAATAAAATGCCAGTGAATCATTTGGGACCTGATCCTACTTAAGGGATCAAGGGAAGCCTTTCGAAGGACTTTGGATTAGGTCCTTAAAGAGGGAAGTGCACAACATATAAGCTAGTTTATTCAAGATGAACTATTGATAAAAATTTCAAATTCTTTTTGCCACTGATGGTTGTTCACTCACTTATACAACACATCCTTTAAAAAACTCAGGCTTGATTCTTTGTTCTGCCTGAGCTGCTCTATTTTTAGTTATAGTTAGTTAGAGACAAATGGAAAAAGGAAAAAACTGGGGCAGGGAAAATCTGAAAATGTTCAGATCTGATTTTTGTATCAATTTTTTGCAAAACATACTTTTTGACCAGCGCTAGTTACTACGTTCTTATTAGCCATCCTTCCAGGTTCACCTGCATGTTCACATATGACCAACATTTAACATGTTGCACCCCACTGTCTTTTCACATGGTAGTTATATTACCATCAGAATTAGCTTTACACGTAAAGGCATCTTAAATTTGGATGGACAGAGTTTGCTATATTTTGTACTCATCTCTCTAATTGTTGTGATATATTTGGATTATCTCTTGTTTACCTTACCTTAGGCCTTAGCTCCTCCAGTGCCAGACATTAGGCAGTCCAGTTCCTTCACTGAGTACGTTCACTTGCTAGTTGTGGTATTTCCCAGGTAATGCCAGTGCATTCAATATCCTCTGTCATTGTCTTCTGTCAGTTTTTCCTTGGCTTTCCTCGCTTTCTTTTCTTCCTCAAGTAACCAATTCAATGCTTGCTTAGCATGTCTCCCATATTTTTTACATATCCCAATCACCTCTTTTGTTTAGAGTTAACTAAAAAGCCTCACATGGGCCTTTCTCATGATGAATATTGGGAAGTTGCAGAGGTGGAGCAGTTTGGTATATTTTCTGCATTTTTCTGGTATGAAAAAAGTCAAAAATTAATATTTCCCTCAGATTTGGGCTGCTCTGCCTCTAGATAGTTATGCCATGAGAAGTGTTCTATTTGTGTCTGAGTGACTTTTGAAGCTCTCAAGAATTATGTACCCTGTAAGGATCAGATCTAAAGAAACAGTAATATTCAGTCCAAGAAAATTCAATCCTTTAAAATAAATGTGCCCTTTCAGTAGGGTGACCAGATGTCCCGATTTTATAGGGACAGTCCTGATTTTTGGGTCTTTTTCTTATATAGGCTCCTATTACCCCCCACCCCTGTCCCAATTTTTCACATTTGCTGTCTGGTCACCCTACCTTTCAGAGGCATGCAGAGAGTACCAAATGTTGGTGTTTCTGATACCAGACCATTTATGTTGCTAAAACAGTTTCTTCTTTGGGTCAAACAGGCTGTTAATGTCTTGCCAAGTACCACACAGCTTACTCAGCCAGTATCAAATATCCTTGAAGTACAAATTTACTAATACCGATATCTTGATAAATGCTATGGCCTTGACTCTCCATTAGGTCCACGCTGCTGTCTGATGTAGTGACCAGTGATGGCTGTAGGAAGCCAGCTGCTGTCCCCTGAACCCCTGACACTCTAATGTCCACAACTGGTGTTATGCCAGTGGTGGATCAGGTGTAAAGGAGCCAGTGGTGGATCAGGTGTAAAGGAGCCAGTGGTGGATCAGGTGTAAAGGAGCTCCGTTACACCATGCCCCCCCTTGAACTTACATACCCCTAGTCTGCCCCTAACCCTGCCCCCACCTACCCACCCACCTGTACACACTCCTTATGCCAGGATAGGAGTGATAGCTGGCACTGAAGGTGGCTATTTCAGCTTTACTCCAGCAGATGTTACCCCTACATAGGTTAGCTAACTCTGACATAGCCTTGACCACTTTTCCTTGATAAAAGTTTAATTGATCAGTTAACTCAATACTAGACTAGCATTGCTATCTACTGTCTGTTTCTGTTGGTGCTCCATCTTCTCTATGACAGTTATAAATCCATTCAGTTCCTCCCTGTCAACTAATTAGCTAACTTTAGTTCTTACAATAAAATTCCTATTATTCCATCTCCTGTCTTTATTGTTTGCTGTTTCTTCAAAGGCCTTTTATGTTATATTTTGTGTCAATGATATTTTATTTTCCTTTCTGTATTTTAAGAGATTTTGCTTATCATGCTGTCCTTCATAATTGTTACAGCATACAGTAGGTCCCTTATCTAACCTGTTTTCTTTCTTTGCTACTCAACAGGACTCTTCACTTAAAAAAACCCCTTTTATTGTGGGACTAAATGCCAAGCTACATTCTTCTGTGTCTACCTCTTCAGTCATGTTCTGTGTGACTTCTCTAGAGCTTAGGAGTATTTGGGTTCTTTTTCTATTGCTGTGATATATTTTGCCTTCTACTGTCTCCACGTGATGTGATCTGAGTGCTTAATGAAGCTACAATACCATTCCAGGTTTCCATTCTCGCCTGCATTCTGTTACTCAGCTTCTTTCAGGCGTGGGATGTGCTTTTCTTCTGTTTCATAAAAAGGTTTTAGCTTGACCTCTCTTGCATCTAGTTAAGCTTGACATCTCCTTGCACCACTTTGTGATGCAACAGCTAAAATGATGTGGATAATTTGGTTCTTAGTGTTCTGCCCTTCAAGGGTTAAGCAAGTGATTAGATGTATTGCTCTCAGTATAAAAGACCAAAAAAGGGTCTTTTTTTTTTTTTTATCATTGCTGAACTGCTTTTAAATCCATTGGATTGAGGGAATAATGTACTAAATGGTTTATGATCTAAATCCCATTCTTGAAGGAAATTATTTAATACACCTCTACCCCGATATAACGCTGTCCTCGGGAGCCAAAAAAATCTTACTGCGTTATAGGTGAAACCGCGTTATATCGAATTTGCTTTGATCTGCCAGAGTGCGCAGCCCCGCCCCCCCGGAGTGTTGCTTTACCGCGTTATATCCGAATTCATGTTATATCGGGTCGCGTTATATCGGGGTAGAGATGTAATATCAAGCTAAACTGCGGTTTATTGTCCTTATTTTCTGAGATACAACAGAATCTTAACCTGTGAAGACTGATTTGCAGTCTGTGGTAACAGCTAAGGAGGGGACAACTCCACTTTTTTTTAGATTCAATAACTGCTATACATCATCATAGGGTAATCAGATGTCTTGATTTTATAGGGACAATACTGATATTTGGGGCTTTGTCTTACATATACTAGTTGCTGCTGAGGTGTTGAAGTGGGGAAAACAAATATGGAGATACTCTACTTTCAGTTCTTGCTCACCACACCCACAATTACATAGCTGCAATGTGACGCCCAACACTTCCCAATTCACTGTCACTATACCCTCTGGTTTCTTGAGAAGGAGAGGGGTGGGCTTGTCCTGGAGCATTGGCTCATAGTACTCCATACCATGTAGTTGATGCTGGTGCTAGTTTGTTGTTTGAATGAGCACTGGTGCTCTATAGTACCAGATCACATGTGCACAGCTCATCTAGTGGCAAATGGCAGCATGCCATTTTCTCCTTGCTATTTCCTCATAGTAACTCCAGTTAGAGTGCTACTGAAACCATAACATTTTTGTGTCATCAGATACTTCCCACTTTTCGTCTCACCTCCATTTAAATTATTGTATTTGTGCAAACAGCTTTAGCACCCACAACTGAGTGGGCAATGCTTGCAACATAACAGCATTTGCAGTGTCTAACTGAAAGCTATTAAGCATGTTTTCTGATATTGACAAGTATGGCATCATGAGATACACCATGACAACAACATCTCTAATCACACCTTCTCCAAATGCAAATATGCTCTTGATAAGGCATCTGCTTTGCTTTTAACTCCTTTTTTGGCTTTGGCAGTCGATCTTTCCCTTGGTATACCTGGAGTGTTACAGCTACCTCCCTATTCTTTGTAGAGTACTCAGCTGAGGTTCTCTGAAAACATCTCAGACACCTAGCAATCTGTTCAGTTTCCATGGATGTATTAGTGACAACCCTTATTAGTGGTACTATTGTACTTCCCCAGACAATGAGGCTTCACTATGCTAAAGTGCTGTACGAACACAGTAAGAAACAATCCCTGCCCTGTAGAGCTTACATTTTAGAGACAATACAGACAAGGGATGGGAGGAGGGAATTCAACATAAAAGCAGAAGATTGGGAACTGAGGCACAGTTTATTTTCGATTAAATAAATGACTAATTTAGACAACTCGCCACGTAAGTAGGTACGGAGAGCTTAAAATCTTTAAAGATGCTACAAGGCCAAGTTAACTAGTCCTGCAGACTATTAAAATTGCCAATGTTGCCAGCCCAGAGGGCCCGAGGGGGCAACAGGGGATTCGTTGCCCGGTGTGCGTCGCACCAATAGACACACCAGGGTGGAGAAGCAAACCAAGTTTATTCGAGATCTCGAAAAGGCACTCAGGAGACCAGCATGTCTCAAATCAGAAGCACAACAAATACAAGCAAGTTTCCCATTTTATATTCCAAGCTGTTTGTGTAAGCCTTTTGTTTTATTTCCCCTCCACCCCTCCCTTCCCGACAGCAGTTACAGTAGGCACTACATTGCGGCGTGTTAGAAAAGTTCTCGTCTGCATGTTTATCTTTGGCCTTGCAGGTCCAGAGACATGTAGACTTCTCCCTCCCCCTCTCCCCCTTCCTTATCACTACTGCTGTTGCTAGTGTGAGCGAAACTGCAGCTGTCTGCTAAAAAAGCTGACTGTTACATATTCTGCTTTTAGGCTGTTAGCATTGAGGCTGGTTAAAGTTCACAAGATGGAGTTGCTTTAGCTCACTTAGACCCAGAGCAGGGGGGTTTCATCGGCACTTATGGTCTTCCACCCCCCACCCCCCCCCGAGTTACCTGGTAGCTATGCCTAGTGACACCAACACCAGCATGTATGACTAAATTTTATTTCTATTTAATTTCCGGTTTCCGTTCCAACCCCTCATTATTATTCTCCTGAACCTAGCATCATGTACTTGTTTGTTAGCTCCCCACACAAAAATATCACAAATGTAGTATTATATACTATGCTTTCTAAGCTTTCAACATTGTGGTATAGTTTTGCTTTGATTTTCTCAACCTGAGATAGCCAGGCAAATCCAGGTGGATTGAAAGCTTAATTTAAAATATTTTGACCTTTCTTTTCTCCACTGAGAAATGAAAATACAGTGGGCCTAATTAATCTCTAGTGGAACTCCACTGAAGTCACAGTCAGGGCTGACGAGGGGGGGGAAAGCCGGTACAAATTACCGGGGCCCAGCGGTCTGGAAGGGGGCCCGAGGCCCGGCTTCCCCCCCTCTCGTCGGCCCTGTTTAGCCGGTCCGCCCTTGCTGGGGGGCCCAAAAATTTTTTTTCATCGGGGCCCGAACCCACTCTCGGCAGCCCTGGTCACAGTTGAATTTGGACTAGTAGTTCTACCACTCCAAGCTGCCAGTAGACAAATGAAAATACTAATTGCTTATTGCTTTGATTTCTCTGAGGTCCAGATAAAGTCTTGGTTCATCTCTTACAGGCTGATCAAGAGCTTTGTAGGTTTCTGCCCTTTCGTTATCACTAGTAATTTTTCCATTTTCAGCTCTTTTTCCATTTAGTCTTGCAATGCCACTAGGTGCATGATGGTATTATATTTAATATCATTATAATGGTGGATTTTCCTGCCTGACCCCAGTCATCTGGAGATGGGCAAGAAGGCCCATGACTATAATGACAAGTAAGTGTACTATCAGTGTCAGTGTTCAGTTCTTTCTCATACATAATACTGACTGTCTGCACTAAGTGTAGGTTTTGTTACTGTTGGTAAACCCAGGTAGAATCATGGGTGACTCAGACACTACAACTTGAAAGTCTGAATGTTCTCTTTTATCTATAGATACAATTAAAGCTGCATTTGCCACCCACTTGCACTTACTCTCTTGAATAAATTATTAGCTCTAATGTCAGAGTACGTAAGGGGCTCTGCTTTCAAGTCTTTATACAATTAGGAATTATGACAATTGCCTGTACTGATTTAATAGTAAGTTCACTGTATCATTGTCACATATGTAGATCAACATTCTTTGAAGTGTCAAAGCTTAGCTCTCTGAGTCCCTGTAGTTTTTTTTTATTTCCAGACAGTCTTTTTAGATTCCTTTTCTTGGAGCCACTGCACATTTTAGTGAAACAGCATCTTACACAATTCCAACAGTGTTGTCCAAAGGTGGAACACTCTTATGGAATGATTTTGTGATATGTGTAACAGCTTTTGACCATGCACTTTTCCCACTTATTTCTGTACCAGTTTAATGGTAGATTTAATTTATACATAGATAAATCTTATTTCTCGGGGTTTTGTCTGCTGGCTTGTAAGTCCCTCCTGTTCCTTCGATCACTTGTCTCTCTTGTGTAGTCATCTCGTATGACCTGGGTGCTACTGTACCCCTTGCAACTCCTTTAGTGCACTCCTCTGGTGTCTCTCTAATGGCTGGATCCTCACAGGAGTACCTGTTTCCAGCGCCAATAGGTCCTTGGCTGACCTGACATACTCTACTGCCTGCTTTCTCTGATTGTTGGCCATCTCCTCTCAGTGTCTCCATTCTTCTGGCTGTAACAGGTCTTCCCTCATTCCTAACAGATTTTTGGTCCTTGTCCCACCAGTTTCTGTGCTGGACTATTTTGGCACCCCTGTGATGGGATATTCCTGTGTGGAAAAACTGCAACAGAGGGGGTTTGGATCAGAAGAAACATCCTTGTTTAAAAGTCTCTTTTCATAGCTGATTCTACCTTACTATTACTCTGTGGGTATACTGGAGAGAAGGTGTGGTGGTGTAACTCCCATTTGTGTTCAAATTCCTTGAATTCTTCCTAAGCAAATTAGGGTGTATTGTTGGTGAATACAGTATCTGGAACGCCATATCATGTAAAGTGGGCCCTCAGTTTGACAATCACTGACTTGCTTCTTGTATCAGACATGGCATACATTCCAAAAATTTGAATAGTAGTCCATTGTAGTCAAGTACTGCTTTTCCTTGAGGGTAAATAAGTCCACGTCCACCTTTTCCCATAGTTGGGTGGGCAGCTCACATGGTAACAGAGTCTCTTTCTGCCAATGGTTATGACACAACCTGCAAGTGTTACAGCCTTCTATCAAGGAGTGGAATTGTGTACTCATTCCTGGCCAGTAAACACACGCACTCAAGTCCATCTAAGACAGCTGCCAATGCCCAGTTTGAGGCATGTATTTTTTCTATGACAACAGCTCTCTCCTTGAAATATGATTCCATCCTGCACATTCACCTCATCATTAATTTGAAAATATGGTTCTGCTTCTACTGATACTTGGCTTTTCACTTGGCCACACTGCTAGTATCGCTGTCTTGTCTGCCTGTAGTTGGATGTCCTTTTCCATAGCCTCTTGGATTTCCATCAGCTTCACTGTTGAAATGGAATTCATTAACAGGCTGCACTATTTCCTGATCTCCCCCCTTCCCTCAACTTGCTCATGCGGCTATGTAATCATCCTGGACAATATCTGAGCTTCACCTAGTAGTGCGGGAGGTGCATCAACATGCACTGCAATCTCTTTGGAGCACTAAGAATGGGCTTTGCCCTGATTGTCTCCAGGGGCTTGTGGTCTGTTTCCACTAGTACAGGGTAGCCATAGGTGTTCTGATAGAATTGCTCCATTCCAAATATCACAGTACTAGTGTTCAGTCTCTGACAGGGCTCTGCTGGCATAAGCAACTGGCTGTTCCTGCAAAACCCAGTCCTTTCTCTAATGCATCACACTGGAGTGTCAGTAGCTCTCCTGGCTAGCAGTACTTCAGGATAGGGGCATCCGTTATCATTTGTTTCAGCATGTCAAATGCTTGCTGTTGGGGACCTACCCACTTCCACTTAGCACCCTACCTTGTGAGCTCACATATGGGTTCCACTGCTGCAGCTAGCTGTGGACAGGACTTGGACAGAAAATGTATCATGCCTATGAAGTGCTGAACCCCTTTCACCATACACTGGAACTGGCATCTCTCTGTCTGCCTTCATCTTGTTGAGATCTGCTTTCAGTCTGTCTGCTGTGAGCAGACGTCCAATGTATGTCACCTCATGATGAGTCACATTTTTTATGGGTTGAGTTTTATGTTCTTGTCCCTTCATCACTGGAGAAAAGCTTGCTGTTTTCTGTAATTGTCTAATTCAGCTTCTGTATCACTGCTCCCTTAACCTACAATGAGGATATCATCTGCACTTATTTTCACCCCAGGCAGTCCTTCCAGCACTTGGGTGAGTCTTCTCTGAAATGCCTTTCATGTTGGGCTTACGCCTATCGGTACGTGTAGCCATCTGTAGCAACCAAATGGTGTTGCAAAGGTTATCAGCATACTGGACTCTTCAATCAAGGCTTATGTGCCACAAGCCATTCCTCAGATCACAGACCATAAAGATTTTGACTTTGGAAAGGTCTGGCAAGAGGTCATCAATTATGGGCAGGGATAGTGGTATCTTTTCAATGCCCAGTTCAGTTGGTTTGGAGTTAGGCAGATGCGTAATTTGCCTGATGGCTTCTTTATTACCAACATGCTGCTTACCCAGGTTGTACTGGTCTTACAGGTGCTATGATATTTCTGCTCTTGCATGGCAATGACAAAATTTTGACACTGCATCCTGATCAGATCCATGGCTTATATGGCAGTATTCCCCAAGAGGAATCTGCAGTGTTTACCATCCACTACTACAAACTTCAGCTGGTACTGTGTTATTTTTGGGGGTTAGTCACTATGAGGTCACGTTATCCTACAGGCTGCATTATGCTTTTATAGTTATTACATTACTCTTTGTAATGGCTCTAGTCCAATTCATCCCCAAGCATCAAATTGCAGGAGGCCCCGCTATTCAGCTGAAATCTCATAGGGCATTTCCCTATTAACATTGTTCCATGCCTGGAGGTTGGTATTGTCCCTTGTTCAGGCTCTCCTGTCCTGAAAACTTGAGCCAGATATGCTCTCAAGCTCAAGGAGAGAGTGATCATTGCTATCAGATATGCTGTCCCTTGTACACATTGTTAAGATAATTCAACTTGCTACATTCCTTGCAATGCTGTCATAACATGAGGCACTTCTCCTTTACCTGCTCACACTGTCTCCCACAGTAATTGCATCTCCCAGGTAGGGAACCCTGGCCACATGCTCTTCTTTTCTCTCACTGCAGGTATTTCAGGAGTTGTGGTGCCTCCTAGGGCTTTCATCCTTTTTCTTGAGGTTTCCGCTGCATGCCCCATGTCTACGCATCTTCTCCAATGTGAAATCGCTTTCCTAGAACAGTTGCTCCTGCAGGTGGTGGTGCCACAGACTATCCTGTTCTGAATCAGGGTGTCTGTCAAGTCCCCAAAATTGCAGGTAGCAGGCAGTGTGGGTAAGGCAGTAACTTAGAGGTCTATATTCCTCCACTCCCCTTCTGATTGGTCTGTAGTGAAAAACCTGTGTCGCTCTTCCACAGTTTCTTTCTGCTTTGGGATTCTATTGGTCTCCTAGGACTGAGGCTTGAGGCAGAGGTGACCTTCAGAGTGATGCAGACCTCTCAGCCTTGCTCCCCAAGAAGGTAAAATAACAATTTTACTTTCCTGCTCTTGTCATCTTCCTGCATGGCCAGGCCTATGTACAACTCTAACTCTTCCTTCCACTGGGCTCCATCCAAGCTCCAAGAGGCATCAGACTGAGTTCTATGGCTCACGCTGCCAGCTGCTGCATGTGACGGGTTGGATCACAGAAACCCCCTTGGGAGCTGCCACCCGATGTGCCAAGACTACCCCTGCTTCTGTTTTCCCTGCCAGCTCAGGACTCCAGCACCCTGTCTTGCTGAATTAGACACTCCAGTCCACTTCAACACAGACCCAGGGTCTGAATCACTTGTCCCAAAGCTGCAAGTTTACCCAAAAACAGCGCACAGGAGTGTGCTTGTCTTTAGCACTCAGATGCCCAACTCCCAATGGGGTCTAAACCCAGATAAATCCGTTTTACCCTGCATAAAGCTTATGCAGGGCAAACTCATAAGTTGTTCGCCCTCTATAACACAGATAGAGAGATATGCACAGTTGTTTGCTCCCCCAGGTATTAATACATACTCTGAGTAAATTACTAAATAAAAGTGATTTTATTAAATACAGACAGTAGGATTTAAGTGGTTCAAAGTAGTAACAGACAGAACAAAGTAAGTCACCAAGTAAAGTAAAATAAAATGCGCAAATCTATGTCTAATCAAACTAAATACAGATAAGTTCCTCACCAGTTCCAGAATGCTCCCTTTTACAGGCTAATCTCCCTTTAGCCTGGGTCCAGCAATCTCTCACAACCCCTGTAGTCACTGTCTTTTGTTTCAGTTTCCTTCAAGTATCCTGGGGGGGGGGGGGGGTGGAGAGGCTCCTTCTTTAGCCAGCTGAAGACAAAATGGAGGGGTCTCCCCCAGGTTTAAATAGACTCTCTCTTGTGGGAGGAGACCCCCCTCCTCCCTCCTATGCAAAGTCCAGCTCCAAGATGGAGTTTTGGAGTCACCTGGGCAAGTCACATGCCCCTGCATGACTCAGTCTTTACAGGCCGACGCCATTGTCCACATGGTATCTTGCATGTCTCCAGGAAGGCTTCTTATGTGGATTGGAGCATTCCAAGATGCATTGTTCCCCAAGTGTTTCCCGATCAGGTACTTAACCTGGCAAATTCCTTCCTAAAGAAGCTGACCAAATGCCTCACCAAGCTTACTTAGAAATCAAGCAAGCATACAGCCCATATTCTTAACCTCAAGTAGAAAATGGTATATATGTACAAAGGATGAATAGATATAGTAGACCATAACCTTTACGGAGATATGTTACATGGCACAGGCAGCACAAAACATATTTCAGTTATATCATACATACATTTATAAACACCCACCCATAAAGCCTTATGGGGTACGCTGTCACACTGCACTTCAGAGAGCTCACAGCTCAGATGCTGCCACCATGTTTCGCTCACAAATAGTGAAGCTGAATGCAGGTTAAGTTGAACAAGTGCTACTGTACTTTATTAAACCCTCTGCATTGCTCTGTCCATGTGGCTCTGTCGCTTCCAGCCTAATTCCCTTTGATCCATTGTGTCTCCTCAATCACAGTCCCTGCAGGGAACTTGGGTCCTCCGACTCCAGTTCCACAGATCCTGATACAGCCCTGTCTCCCCTTTTATGTCAGAATGCCTGGGCTGAGGGAGCTCTGGGTATAGCTGTTGAGCAGGTATAGTAAGGGACACCTCTCCCTTTGCTCTCCCAATGTCAGTTGAATAATTATGCTTTCTACAGGCATAATGCCTCCAGGCACCTGTACCTCAGGGGTGCACCTTTCCCTCCATCACAGCACAGCTCAGCCTGAAGCATTAAGAGGAGCTATGAAACATGGACATTTTTGTCAATAGGAATTTCGCCTGAGAACAGCAGGAAAGGATGCTAGAGGTCAACTCATGTCTCTTTAATTATGTTTATAGAAAGTGTTGGTTGCCCTTACTCAATTACACATTAGCTAGACTTTTACTTGAGCTGTGTTCTTGTACGCAGTGGCTACTGTTAAAATGTTAGTCTTTGCCAACAGTTATCAGGGCAGAACCTCAGATTTCACCTTTTTTCCTATTCTAATAGTGATATCTGTTTTAACTGTTATTATATTCTACTGGTATGTTTATAGTATTCTTGCATGGGGGGAACTATAGTAACTGTTGGCAAAATGTTTTAATGGACACAATTGCAACTGCAGTACAGGAACAACTGTGTATTTCAGTGGCATGAATGGGGAACCATGGAATAGCACTACCACGATAGCAGTTGTATTATAATGAGAAGTTTCAAACAAATAAAACACACAGTCATTGACAAAAACCCAAATCTTCTCAATCACTTAGCGAAGCAAAGCAATGGGTTAAAACCATGAAGGATTTTGCAGCAAAACATGGAAAGGACTAGTAAAACGGAAACTAGCTTGAATTTAAACTGAAGCTCTCCATTCTACTGCCAAGTTTGTCTGATTCCTTAATCAACTGGGGCCTTGTTTCACAGTCAATCATCAGAGACTTTAGAAAGTAGTTCAAACAAATCTGTAAGGGGAGAGTCACAAAGGATGTCTTTGCTGTGGCTGTCTCTACCTAGAATATGTGATTTTAAGGGACAGGGGTTTCTCTCAGTGGTGTTTCTATAGCACTGGAGTACAATACACAATAGTGCTATAGGATACTTTCATTACTGAGCTCCTAGTAATTTAAATACGTATTTAATTAAGGCAAGTAGTGTAGGAGACCCAGCAGCGAGCTTTCACATCAGCACTTGACTCCCTTTCTCATCCTTGTTGAGGTCAGGAATTAGTTTAAAGAGGCAGGGTATCTAAGCTTCTCAGTCTGCTAGAAGTCAAATTCCATCCCACCCCCTTGATTTTCCACAGCAGCCTTGATGTTTGCTTAGGTTTTTAGCCTCTAAGAAAATTCTTTATTCCAGTTTTAGCTACTTAACAGGGCTTTTGACTATCCTGATTGTTCTGCTTTTATTAGTAACTGTAAATGCAGACAGCAAAATGCATGTACCACAGATCTGATTGTTCTGCAAAACTTTGAAGTTCCCTCTTTAATGGCATTCTTTGATGTCACTATTTTAAAAAAGACTCTTTGAAAACGTTAAACATATTCTTGCTTTAAGGTTTATCTTTCACTGCTTGATACACCATTATCATTAATGTAAAAAATCTTATCATTGTTAGCTACTGTAAACACCATCAGCAGCTGTGATTTAGGGGCACTTGACGGCGACCTGCCTGACTGTGGGGCAATCTCATTTTTCAGCCTTAAGTGCTTGCGAAGGAAGGAAACAGCACTGTGGGCAGAGATGTACTACAATGGAAACAGAACAAAAAAGGGAAAAAAAGGTCAGATCAAAACCAAGAAAGGATATGCAAGCAAGAATCTGCTAACAGTAACTCTAAAGAGAGGAGCAGAAAGATTAGAAAGAAAATATGTGGCTGTTATGTGATCTTTGCTCACAGCCTCAGGTACTTTCCATGACTGGTAAATAAAGCTGCATTTCTAGAACTGTGCTGCATTTGAAAGAAATAGATATCAGTGTTTATAGTAGAAGAAGCAGTACTACATCGCTGCAGTGAGAGTAAATGCATGAGTATTATTCCATGCAGCATTCCACCTATATGACCATATGGAATTCTATGTATACTGTATGTAAACTCTTCAGGGCCTGGAATTCTGTTTGGAGCAGCTCAGCTATTGTACAGCATCCTATAAACTTACTGTGTTATGTAAATAATGAAGAAGGGCAAGATTCTGACCTATCTTGAACAGCCTTCCTGTATCACCAGCCTGTGCATAAAGGAAAGAAAAGCAGCTTTAGATGTGTGGGTGGGGAATAGGAGGTAAGGTCAGGGAACAGACAGAACCTTAGCACCAGCCACGACAGCTGAGCCAGTGTGGAAAGAAAAATAATCTACTGATGGCATGGATTAGATTATATCAATATCAGATTATTCTCTCACAGAAGCAAGAGAGGAGCAAGGGAGAACCAGGGAACAGATTGTGACTCTTTCTGTGGAGGAGTTACATGCTGCCCCTTACTCAGGGCTCCAGGTAAAGCTACAATCTAGCCATAAGTGAGCACTGAGGAGCCAGGAGGGGTCTGAAAAGCTGCATTTCACAGAAAAATAAGCATTCACTCTGTAACCCATAGCAAATACTGTATGTCTGAATATAAAAACAACACCACTCTTTTAGAATGCAAAACATATGAGCAGGATAGAGAAATGGAAGCTGGAAGGAGACCCCTAATCTTTTCCCTGGTACTTGCTCCAGCTGCTTTTATCCACCCTGATCTTTTCAGTATATTCAACACCAGACACGGAACCTAGAGGACTCAATCCCTTCTTCCCACTACTAACTAGCAACAGGGCTGGCTCCAGGCACCAGCGTAGGAAGCAGGTGCTTGGGGCGGCCAATTCAAAGGGGCAGCACTCTGTCCGGTATCAGGGCGGCACCTCCGGGTCTTTGGCGGCAATTCGGCGGCGGGTCCCTCATTCCCTCTCTTTCTCTTTGAGCTGCCGCTGAATTGCCGCCAAAGAAGCGGCGCGATTTAGCTGCCGCCGAAGTGCCGCTGCTTGTCTTCTTCTTCTTTTTTTTTTTTTTTTTTGCCACTTGGGGTGGCAGAAAAGCTGGAGCCGGCCCTGACTACCAAACATTCTCAGCTCCATAAAAACAGCACACTAATCCATTCCATTCCCCCTGCCAGCTTGTACTACCCACCCTGATACTCCCCAGAACTCTCATCTTACCATAGGATTGCCAGGCGTCCAGTTTTCGACCAGAACGCCCAGTCAAAAAGGGACTCTGTCAGCTCTGGTTGGCACAGCCGACTGGGCCGTTAAAAGTTCAGCTGGCGGCGCAGCCGGGGCCCAGGGCCAAGGCAGGCTCTCTACCTGCCCTGGCTCCGCGCTGCTCCTGGAAGCGGTTGCCAGGTCCCTGCGGCCCTTAGGCACTGGGGCAGTCAGGGTCTAGGAGGCGCCGCATGCTGCTCCAGCCCCAAATACTGGCTCCTCAGCTCCCATTGGCCGGGAACTGCGACCAATGGGAGCTGTGGGGGGGCAGTGCCTGTGGGCGTGAAGGCAGCGCTCACTGCACAGAGCCGCCCAGCAGCACATGCACCTAAAGGCCACAGGGACATGGTGGCTGCTTCCTCAGAGTCGCAGTAAGTGCCACCGGGATCCCACACTCACCCCTGCACCCCAACCCCTCGCCCAGCCTGAAGCCCCCTCCTGCACCCCGAACCCCTCATCCCCGGCCCCACCCCAAGCCCACATCCCCAGCCGGAGCCCTCACCCCTCCGCACCTCAACCCCCTACCCCAGCCTGGAGCCCCCTCCTGTATCCCAAATGCCTCATCCTTGGCCCCACCCCCAGCCAGAGCCCTTACCCCACTCCACACCCCAACCTCCTGCCCCTGCCCGGAGTCCCCTCCCATACCCAAATCGCTTATCCCTAGCCCCACCCCAGAGACTACACCCTCAGCCGGAACACCTCATCCCCCCAAACCCCTCATTCTCGGCCACACCCCAGAGCCTGCACTCCCAGCCCAGAGCCCATACTCCCACCCCCTACCCCAGCCTGGTGAAAGTGAGTGAGGTTGGGAAAGAGTGAGTGACGGGGGGGGGATGGAATGAGTGAGGGCAGAGCCTCAGAGAAGGGCATGGCAGGGGTGTTCGGTTTTTTGTTTGATTAGAAAGTTGGCAACCCTATCTTACCACCACCTCCCAACTCCCTCCTTAACCTCCACACAGAAAACAGTATATACAGTATATACAGTACATTTGCACATTCATGTGACAAATAGCTGTCACATGCTGATTGAAAGGTTTATTCTGCACAGAGCAAGTGGAAGCGACCTAGGCACGGCTGTTCCTTTCTGATGACATGTTAGCTCCTTGAGCAAACACCTTCTTGCACAGATAACAATTTCTGGAAAGTATTTACCTGAAGAACTGCACAGGTCTTGTTTAAAACAAATACACAAAAGAGTAAGATGACTTAGAACCACTTATTTTGCCAGTGGGAAAGTATTGTACTGTTATTTGCATTGCAGTAGGACTAAAAGACACCATCAGAATCAGAGCGCCATTGTGCTAGGCACTGTCCAAATGCATAGTCCCTGTCTTGAAAAAGTTTGAAGTCTAATTTGAAACAAGAAACAACAAGCACGTGTGACAACAACAGAAGTGAAGGGGGGAGGGAGGACAAGGACAAAGAAAATAGAATCACTTAGTTCCATAGATATCTAGTGCACAAATGGCTGCTCCAAACCAGTGACATTTTTAAAATAAATAAAATCAAGTATTCCAAACAAACCATCATTGGTTGGCTGAGTTCTTACAAATAAAATTATTAATAAGAGCTCCAGTCCTCAGGTCTGGCTGAGCTGTGCTTAGTGCAAGGCCCAAGGTTGAGAAGGATGAGGAAGTAAAGGTGGTTTTAAGCCAACTTCATGTTTCTCTGATCCAACAGAGTGGCCAAAGGTCAGTTCGGCCCCTGGTGTAATTAAGAGCTCTCTCAGGACTGCTCTTAGTTATGCTGGGTTCAGCCTCATGGCTGCTCTGAGCTGTACTAGGTTGCAATGTCCCCTGGACATTACACAAAATGGGTATCACAGGAACATAGCGTGATCTAGCCACATCCTCTCCTCCCTGAGTATACCCTTTACATTTGAGACAAAAAATGTTAATAAATGCAAAGTAATGCATACTGGGAAACATAATCCCAACTATATATACAAAATGATGGGGTCTAAATTAGAGGTTACCATTCAAGAAAGAGATCTTGGAGTCATTGTGGATAGCTTTCTGAAAACATCCACTCAATGTGTAGCGGCAGTCAAAAAAGCTAACAGAATGTTAGGAACCATTAGGAAAGAGATAGATAATAAGAGAGTAAATATCATAATGCCCCTATATAAATTCATATGCCCACACCTTGAATACTGCATGTAGTTCTGATCACCCCATCTCAAAAAAGATATATTAGAAATTGAAAAAGTTCAGAGAAGGCAGCAAAAATAATTAAGTGTTTGAAACAGTTTCCATATGAGGAGAGATTAAAAAGACTGGGACTATTCAGCTTGGAAAAGAGAACAGTAAGGGTGGAGATGACAGAGGTCTATAAAATCATGACTGGTGTGGAGAAAGTGAATAAGGGAGTGTTGTTTATCCCTTCACATAACACAAGGGGTCACCCAATGAAATTAATAGGCAGTAGGTTTAAAACAAACTAAAAGAAGTACTTCTTCACAACACACACTGTGATACTGATTTAGGAAAACACTTAAGCGTGTGCTTAATTTTAAGCAGATGCTGAAGACCATCCCCAATCATCAAAATGCTTGCTGAATCAGGGCCTACATGAGAGTTTTTGAAAAGTAGCCATAGAGTTAGCCTCTCTCTGCATTTATATGACGAGAGGTTCCTCCCCCATTCCCCCCTCAGAACAACAACTCAAATGAGAACTAAAATTTGTATAACTGAAGACATTTTTGTACAGAATTCCTTCCTACTGTAATTTCTTCCCTAGATCTTGGTTGAAAAATGCAATTCTAAAGTTTTGGGTTTTTATTATTTAATTTTTAAAAAGCATTTCCAAAAAATAAAAGGCTTGCAAGTTAATACTAGCAAAAGAAAGCAGAAGATTTTGTATAAAGCAGCAGAAAGCTTGAAAGATTTCTTGGAAACTTGGAAAATAAGTTAGTGAAATCCAATAAATACAAAACTAAATTGCTTTGTATATTTTGCTAGGGTAAGATAGGCTTGTGTATATTAGCACCACAACATGAAGGGAAGTAATAAAACATTTTATATTGCTTCCATTTGTGTAAATTAGTAGAGCTATAAAATACATTATTGAATAAACTACAGTTGAAATGAATAAGTGACAAAGTCTCCATGTAACATTGTCTTTTTTTGCCTTACTGACCAAAAAGAGCTTAAGGAATTCTTTTGTTTTTTTTAGGGTGACTTATATTTTTATAAGCTCAGCAGTCAATACTAGATTATCAGCATCACCACTTTTGTTTAATGTAAGAACTGTAGACTTTGAACAAGTTTCATACTTTAGTTTTATGCATGTTGTTATAGGATAGTTTAATTTTTTTCCACATCATGGGACTGTTTAATGGAACCAACTACATTAGAGCATAAAAGTGGATAAAACTGGCATAGTTTTAGAATCAGCATGGATATACAAAGAAAGTTATAAAGGAATAATTAAGACAGGGACATATGAAAGCTGGATATTTCTCCAGCAACTAGAATCATTACCTTACATTTTGGAGGTAACACTATATAATGAATGCGGACAATATTCACCCTGTGGAAAGTATTTGCCAAGGGTCTGGATCTGCCAAATACTCATTTATTATGTGAGGAGTCCTATTGACTTCTCTGGGACTAATTGCATAATAAGGGAATACTAAATATGAATAAAGGTGGCAAACTGAGGCCTAATATAACCTAGCCCTAGATTTAGGACAGAACCAAGTATTTTCATTGCATATCCACATTCAGATCCAATAAGAATATTCAGCGTAGCATTTATAATTCTTCCTACTTTGTAATAATGATAATAGCAGCAGATGGACTGATGCATGCCATGTGGTTGATAATATTCTAGGAAGCTTCAGTTAATACTGAATAGAAAGTAGCTTGAACTGTGTCTCTCCCTACATGAGAACATACTTGAGAGTCAATATTGATAGTAATCTGAAAGCGAAGTAAAAATTAAATAGGTATATAAGGAAGAGCAACATTTTATAGCTAAGTTTTATAACCATTAAAATGCTTGCCAGGCAGGCAAATTTAGGAAAGAGAAAAGTAGGTAATTCAAAAGAAAGTAAGAAAATAACCACCATCAATTTAACTCTGTCACAAATAATACTAGAGCCAATTCTTCATAATAGGTTGCTAATTAAAGGAAGAAATGAATTAGCAAGTAGTAAAATATCTATATATAGACTAAACCTTTACTTGCTGAAACATGGTCACAGATTCTGGCCAAAAGCACAAGTGGCTTCCAAACAGGTGCATGCCTCCATTGCTAAAATAGCAGCAACATGGGCCTGGATCCTGGGCCACAGAAACCCCGTGCACAGATTATTGCAGACAGGAACATTAGTAATTTGCATGCTGATGTGGGCCCGGGTGCCATTACCATCTCAAAAGTGTGCGCACACACAAAACGGGCACATCAAATGCCTCCTGATCCCATAGATTGTGCCTTTGGATCCCACCATCGGGCCTCTTACTGGGCTTTGGCAAGAGAAGACCCACACTTTCAGATTCTTTGTTAGGGGCCTCTATAGCTGGCCAGAATTTGACCCATAAAAATGAAAGGAAACATGTAGCAGGCAGAGAGTTTTGTTTTATACCTCAGGCTCTAACTGAACTCCAAAAATACAAGTTCAATTCACAAATTCATTGATTCAAACAAGGATGAGTTGCCTGTGATTACATGGTATGGGGTGGGTCAGGCATTTCAGATGATTGCTATATTCCTCAAAGAAGTCTAAGTTTTCAACCTGATTATGCAGTCAGTAATTAATGAAGAGCCATATATGATGAAAAACCAATTTCCACAGGAGTCAGAAGAACTCCCTGGCAGCATGGTTTGATTTTTGTCAGGTCTAGTTATTTTGGAAGGATAGGAAGAAGAATGAATGTTTCTGTGATCAGTACAATTATTATTAATTATTCCTAACCAATTCGATATCAGCAACATTAATTTTACTAGGCATTAGATCAATGTGCTTGTTAGCCCAGTTAGCAGTTTAAAGCACCTATCAGAGGTACAGCAATGATGTGGCCTCCTACACATTAGGCTTATGCTATTCTCATTTCACATGCAGATTTTTTATTTACATATTTAAATATATATACTGAGCACACGTGAACTCTAAGAGAATTAAAAAACAAAAACAAAAAAACTAAAAAACAAAAATCAGTGCATCTAGCTACAGAACTTAGTCAAGTCCACAACCACAGAACTTAAACTGAGGCCTGGTCTACACTAGGAGTTTATGTCGAATTTAGCACTGTTACATCGAATTAACTCTGCACCCGTCCACACCACGAAGCTATTTAGTTCGACATAGAGGTCTCTTAAATTCGACTTCTGTACTCCTCCCCAACGAGGGGAGTAGCGCTAAATTCGACAAGGCCATGTCGAATTAGGCTAGGTGTGGATGGAAATCGACGGTAATAGCTCCGGGAGCTATCCCACAGTGCACCACTCTG
The DNA here is from genome assembly GCF_002925995.2 of Terrapene triunguis. Taxonomy (NCBI): domain Eukaryota; kingdom Metazoa; phylum Chordata; order Testudines; family Emydidae; genus Terrapene; species Terrapene triunguis. The sequence goes on from NW_020664439.1 coordinate 14,182,054, forward strand.
TTGGCGCTCTGGACAGCAGTCCGAGCTCGGATGCTCTGACCAGCCACACAGGAAAAGCCCCGGGAAAATTTGAATTCCTTTTCCTGTCTGGGCAGTTTGAATCTCATTTCCTGTTTGGACATCGTGGCGAGCTCAGGAGCACTGGCAACGATGCAGAGCTCTCCAGCAGAGATGGCCATGCAATCTCAGAATAGAAAGAGGGCCCCAGCATGGACTGATCGGGAAGTCTTGGATCTGATCGCTGTGTGGGGCGATGAGTCCGTGCTTTCCAAGCTGCGATCGAAAAGACGGAATGCAAAGATCTACGAGATCTCTAAAGCCATGGCAGAGAGAGGATACAGCCGGGATGCAACGCAGTGCCGCATGAAAATCCAGGAGCTGAGACAAGGCTACCAGAAGACCAAAGAGGCAAACGGATGCTCCGGATCCCAGCCCCAGACATCCCGTTTCTACAAGGCACTGCATTCCATTCTAGGTGCGGCCGCCACCACTACTCCACCACTGACCGTGGACTCTGAGGATGGGATATTGTTGACGGACGCTTCCTCGGACATGTTAGCGGACGGGGAAGATGAGGAAGGAGATGAGGAGGACGAGGCAGTCGACAGCGCTTACAACGCTGATTTCCCCGACAGCCAGGATCTCTTCATCACCCTTACAGAGATCCCCTACCAACCGTCCCCAGGCATTAACCCGGACACAGAATCAGGGGAAGAATCAGTCAGTAAGTGTTTTAAACATGTAAACATTTATTTTTAACAGAACAGGAATATTAACAATATTAACAATGGGTTTTTCATGATTAGTTTGCCCTAGGCGCTTAACGTTTCAGTCCTTGGCAGTGCAACTACTGTTAGAAAAAAAATCTAACAATGTCCGGTTTAGCATGATTGTTCTGCCCTAGCCGCTCTACTGTTTAGTCCCTGCCAGTGCAGCTACAGTAAAATCTGGTCTATATGTCCAGGGATAGAGCTGAAATCCTCCAGGGACATCTCCACGAAGCTCTCCTGGAGGTAATTGGAAAGCCTTTGCATCAGGTTCCTTGGGAGAGCGGCTTTATTGGGTCCTCCATAGTAGGAAACGTTTCCGTGCCAGGAGACAAGCAAGTACTCGGGTATCATTGCCTTGCAGAGCATGGCGGCATACGGCCCTGGTCTTTGCAGGCTTTCCCGAAGCATCCTTTCTTTCTCCGTCTCTGAAATCCTCATCAGAGTGATGTCACTCATGGTGACCTGCTTTGAATTAGGTAGGGGAATGTTAGTATTGGGACTGCTTGCCTGTTCCTTTACAGAACTGTAACCGGCGGTTTACAGCCACGCGGTGGAGGCAGGAGAGGGGCAGCATACAGGGATCTTTCCCTGGGACAGCCGCGAGGGGGTGGGACAGGGGCAGAGTTCATGCTTGCCGGATTGCTGGCAGCAGGGACTGGCATTGCTTTGAACGTGAAAGGAGGCCAGTGCTATTAATAAAGTTTTAAGCAGCCACAAGTCTACGGCTTACCATGTCGGCCTGCTACACAAATTCTGGTGTCCTGCCCCGCTTCTCTGATCTGCACTGCAAGACCCCAGGCACTGAATGCGAAGGCCGAAAATTTGACCTTGTCCTGAGTGCGCATGTGATAGGTGCTGTGCATGGTCTTGTTCACAGAGAAAGACTATGTTCTTTGTTCACAACTAAATTTATCTTTCTGAGGAATTCACTCCCTTTTTCCCATCCCACTGCTACGACTGTCTCCCGACCTAGCCTGGCATCACACTCCCAGAGGCTAGCGCAGATGAGGCGTAGGAAGAAGAGGACACGGGAGGACATGTTCTCAGAACTTATGGGCTGCTCCCGAGCCCAGGCAGCCCAGCAGACCCAGTGGAGGGAGAACTTGTCCCAAATGCACCGATCACACATGGAACGGGAGGAGAGGTGGCAGCAGGAAGACCAGCAGGTGACTCAAACGCTGCTTGGACTAATGAGGGAGCAAATGGACACGCTCCGGCACCTTGTGGATGTTCTGCAGGACCGGAGGCAGGAGGACAGAGCCCCGCTGCAGTCTATCTGTAACCGCCCTCCCCCGCCACCAAGTCCCATACCCCCCTCACCCAAAGTCCCAAGAAGGAGGGGCGGCAGAGTCCATGAAAACTCTCACTCCACCCCTGCAGACTGCTCAAGTACCAGAAGGCTCTCATTCCCCAAAATTTGATAAGTCCTTTCCTTCCCGCCTTACCCAAGCCCCCGTCCAAGTTTCATCCCCCAGTTTCATGTGTAGTTGCTAATAAAAAATACGTTTCTGTTAATTACTGTTTCCATCATGTTCTTTTAGAGGAGAGTCTGTCTGAAGGGGGGGAAGGGGGTTGGTAATTGGACAGGACAGTCACCTTTACCAGGGTACAGAGGCGGGGGCAGGTTCAGCAGCAGGGCACACACACATTGCAGTCACTAGTTACCCTGGTCAGTCTGGGAGGTGGTTTTCATGTTCTGTGTGTGTGTGTGTGGGGGGGCTATGTGACTTTGTGGCGGGGGAGGGCGGTTAGAGATCTTATGCAGCGGTCCTTATCCTGGATCACAGAGCTACGCAGCAGGGGATCTGTAACCGTCCTCCCCCTGCCACAAAGTCACATAGCCCCCACATACAGAGTCCCGAACAGGAGGGGTGGCAGGCTCCGTTGAAACAAGCAGTCCACCAGTGCGGAGCCTGTCATTCCTGAAGTTTAGAAGCGTCCTTTGCATCACTACACTACACCCGCCCCCCACCACAGTCTGCGTCCCAGGTTCAACACTTTACCGAGAAAACAGTAATAAAGAAAACGGTGTTCATTAACAAAATTCAAGTGATTTTATTTTTAAACGTGTATTGGAAGGGGGGGAACGGGGTGAACGGGGTATGTAACTGGAGAAGATAGTGAACATTTACTGGGTAAAGAAACGGGGGCAAGTTCAGCTTCTCTGTAAACAAACTTAATAGTCACAGGTTACCCTGCTCACTCAGGAACCTAGCTTTCAAAGCCTCCCGGATGCACAGCGCGTCCCGCTGGGCTCTTCTAATCGCCCGGCTGTCTGGCTGGGCGTAATCAGCAGCCAGGCTATTTGCCTCAACCTCCCACCCCGCCATAAAGGTCTCCCCCTTGCTCTCACAGAGATTGTGGAGCACACAGCAAGCTGCAATAACAATGGGGATATTGGTTTCGCTGAGATCACAGCGAGTCAGTAAGGTTCTCCATCTCCCCTTGAGACGGCCAAAAGCACACTCCACCACCATTCTGCACTTGCTCAGCCGGTAGTTGAAGAGTTCTTTTTCAGTGTCCAGGGCGCCAGTATAGGGCTTCATGAGCCAGGGCATTAGCGGGTAGGCTGGGTCCCCGAGGATGACTATAGGCATCTCCACATCCCCAAGAGTTATTTTGTGGTCTGGGAAGTAAATACCTTCCTGCAGCCGTCTAAACAGACCAGAGTTCCTGAAAACACGAGCGTCATGAACCTTGCCCGGCCATCCGACGTTGATGTTTGTAAAAGGTCCCCTATGGTCCACCAGTGCTTGCAGCACCATTGAAAAGTAGCCCTTTCGGTTAATGTACTGGCTGGCCTGGTGGTCCGGTCCCAGGATAGGGATGTGAGTTCCATCTATAGCCCCACCGCAGTTTGGGAATCCCATCGCGGCGAAGCCATCTATGATCACCTGCACGTTTTCCAGGGTCACTACCTTTGAGAGCAGTAGCTCAAAGATTGCGTTGGCTACTTGCATGACAACAACCCCCACGGTAGATTTGCCCATGCCAAAGTGGTTCGCGACTGACCGGTAGCTGTCCGGCGTTGCAAGCTTCCAGAGGGCTATGGCCACTCGCTTCTGGACACTCAGGGCTGCTCGCATCCGGGTGTCCTTGCGCTTCAGGGCAGGGGACAGCAACTCACAAAGTTCTATGAAAGTCCCCTTCCGCATGCGAAAGTTTCGCAGCCACTGTGATTCATCCCAGACCTGCAGCACTATGCGGTCCCACCAGTCCATGCTTGTTTCCCGGGCCCAGAATCGCCGTTCCACAACATCAACGTGACCCATTGCCACCATGATGTCCTCGGCGCGGGGTCCCGTGCTTTGTGACAGGTCTGTGCCACTCTCAGACTTCAGGTCCTCACCGCGCTGCCGTAGCCTCCTCGCCCGATTTCTCAGCATCTGCCTCTGGGAAAGGTGGATGATAAGGTGCGAGGTGTTGACAACGGCCATAACTGCAGCGATGGTCGCAGCGGGCTCCATGCTCGCAGTGCTGTGGCGTCCGCGCTGTCACTGACCAGAAAAGTGCACGAACTGATTTCCCGCCAGCGCTTTCAGGGAGGGAGGGCGGGAGTGATGGTTGGATGACAACAGTTACCCAAAAGCACCCTCGACACATTTTTTTACCCAGAAGGCATTGGCGGCTCGACTCAGAATTCCAATGGGCAGCGGGGACTGCGGGAACTGTGGGATAGCTGCCCACAGTGCACCACTTCCAATGTCGACGCTTGCCCCGTTAGTGTGGACTCACAAAGTCCAATTACTGTCCTTAGTGTGGACACACACGTTCGACTTTGTAATATCGATTCCACATATTCGATTTAAGTAAAATCGAACTACTCTCGTAGTGTAGACATACCCTGAGAGAAGAAAAAGACCCCCCCTTTACTTCTTTCCAACACAAACAAAATGTTATTTAAACCCAGCCACCCCAGCCTTTAATCTCCGCCAGTCATCCCAGCCATCACTCATTCGAATGGGTCTTCCAGAGCCCTGAAGATTATCACTGAAGGACAGCATTGAGAGTTTGGGCATACATCAAGAGTAGACCATGACCCAAAATGATGAGTAACTAAAGATACTGGGCCAGATTCAACTACTGTGTTGTAACTCTTTTGTCTTCAATGGAGTTATTCTAGCGTAACTAAAATCAGAATCTGGTCACCCCTCTTAATTCCTGAAATCCAGGGCTGCATCTTCAGTAAGTACATATAAAAAGAACACGGAATTGTTTCTTACCAGCAAGTTTGCAGATCATTTAGTAGAATGAAGTACTTTTTTGTATGCCATAATGAACTGAATTATGTAGTCTTCAAGGGAGGAAAGCAAATTTTTAGACACTGGGCAAATCATAGAACTGGAAGGGACCCCGAGAGATCATCTAGTCCAGTCCCCTGCACTCATGGCAGGATTAATTATCTAGACCAGTAGTCACCAACCGGTGAATCATGATCGACTAGTAGATACTAGAGGATCTCCCAGTTGATTGCGAACGCCGGCGGCACAGCGGGGCTGCCACTAAGACAGTCAGCCTGCCAGCCCCAGCCCCACACTGCTCCTGGAAGTGGCCAGTGCGGCCCTGGGGGCCTCCCGCCGTGCGCTACTTCTGCCTTCAAGCACTGCCCCTGCAGCTCCCATTGGCTGGGAACAGGAAGCTGTGGCCAATAGGAGCTGGGGGGGGCAGTGTTTGCAGAAAGGGGCAGCACGCGGAGCCACGTGCCACCCCCCGCCCCCAGGGGCCGCGGGACGCATTGCCTTCTTCTGGGAGCGGCGTGGGGCCAGGGTAGGCAGGGAGCCTGCCTCAGCAGCAGCCACACTGCACTGTCGACTGGGAGCTGCCAGAGGTAAGTGCTGCCTGGTGGGAGGCTGCACCCCAACCCCCTACGGAAGCACCCCAAACCCTTTCCTGCATCCCAAACCCGCTCCTGCACCCCAAGCCCCAGCCCTGAGCCCCCTCCCAGAGCCTGCACCCTAAGCCAGCCCTGAGCCCCCTCCTGGAGCAGCACCACATACCCCCTCCTGCAGCCCAAGCCCAGCCCTGACCCCCCTCCCAGAGCCAGCATCCCCACCCCCTTCTGCACCGCAACACTCTGCCCCAGCCCAGAGGCCCCTACTGCACCCAAACTCCCTCCCAGAGCTTGCACCCCTCACCCTCCCTGCACCCCAACCCCCTACCCCAGGCTCAGCCCAGAGCCTCCTTCCACACTGTGAACCCCTTGACTCCAGTCCAGAGCCTGCACCCCCTCCCGAACCCCAATCCCCTACCCTAGCCCGGTGAAAGAATGAGGGTGGGGGAGAGTGAGTGACGGAGAGAGTGGGGGATGGAGTAAGTTGGGTGGGCCCTCAGGGAAGGGGTGGGGTAGATCCTGGGTTGCCCTTAAATTCAAAAAGTGATCTTGGGCATAAAAAGGTTGGAGAGCATTGATCTAGACCATTCCTGACAGGTGTTTCTCTAATCTGCTCTTAAAAATCTTCAATGATGGAGATTCCACAACTTTCCTAGGCAATTTATTCCAGTGCTTAACCACCCTGACAGTTAAGAAGTTTTTCCTGATGTCCAACCTAAAACCTCCCATGCTGCAATTTAAGTCAATTGCTTCTTGTCCTCTCCTCAGAGGTAATGAAAAACAAATTTTCTTCCTCCTCCTTGTAACAACCTTTTACATACTTGAAAACTTATCAAGTCCCCTCTCAGTCTTCTCTATTCCAGACTAAACAAACCCAATGTTTTAAGTCTTCCCTCAAAGGTCATGTTTTCTAGACCTTTCAGCATTTTTGTTGCTCTTCTCTGGACTCTCTCCAATTTGTCCACGTCCTTCCTGAAGTGTGGCTACCAGAACTGGACACAATACTCCAGTCCAGGCTAATCAGAGCAGAGTAGAGCAGTGTTGTAAGCAAGAGTGTCTTGCTTACAACACTCCTACTAATGTTGTAGACTGAAAAGATCATGTCCTTAGTTCTGTGATCTGGAGCCAGCCAATAGAAATTCACTTATTTTTCATGTATTTTTCATGGTTTGCCTTATTACTTCAGTTGTTTACCAAGTCTATGTAAGCAAGGAATTTCTCCCTCACAGCCTAGCTTCTTCTAACTAATCCTGCAATGAAGTCAATATGAATTTGAAATGTCACATCATTGCCATTTCCATAGAGAGAGACTGCTCTATCATAAACATAAATCTATGAGAAAGCCTGGGTAGCTCAAGGAAATGGGAATGGGACATGGAGTCACATCATCTAGGCAATCAGTTTTCAGTACCAAATGATGAGCCAATCCAGTCCTTAAGAGCTCTTTCAGAGGAAGGCTTGGCCCTGTAGGCTGGATTATGTTTTTCTGATAAGCCTTTCAGAGACTTTCAAGGATGCCTGGACATCATCGGACTGTCTTCTTTCAAGTCCACAACTTCACCTAACTGGCCCATGCTCCATTCCTCAAGGTGCAGCTGAAATTTCTTCATTGAGCACCAGGTAATCTGCGGGTGTTTCTCTTTTAAAGATAGCTGTGTTTGGTATAACAGGATGGGATGCCTCTACTACTGACTCAAGGCCAGGACCTTTTCCCATTCATCACAGTGCTCAAAAGAACATAGCCCACATGATCCTTCCTTCACCATGGAGATCACATGGAAGAAAAGAAAACTGCTAGCAGATGATAATCTTCCCTTCCCCTAAAGGTAATTCCAGCAGCCAGGGATTGCCAGTGCATACAATAGGGGTGACCCAGCCATACTGTGCTTCCCCCACAGCTACAACACCTAAGCCATTGGCCAGTATGGAAGGAGTGGGTCTAGGAATCCCTAGGGTAGCCCAGTGCTACCAGAGTATTCCCTTACGCAGGAGGGATCTTTTATTGGTCACAGCTATTGGGTTTATATGGCCATTTGGCACTGACAGAATGGTATAAAGGTTCCACAGTACAGCTGAGATTTTGGCCCAAAGGCTGCATAACATCCATGTGATGTAAATACCAATTTTACAGATTGGGAAAATATCAGAATGGCTTCATGACTCTCTCACTGTTCAACTGAAAGCCCTGGCTGTGTTAGGACTAAAACCCAGGTGTTCTTATTCCAATCTTCTGCTCTAGCAACTAGGGAGGAGTGGAGCATGAGGGAGACTAAAAAGAGGCATCAGAGAGAAGAAAATCAGAGAAAAGTAACACCAAAAGGGCAGGGCCGGCTCCAGGGTTTTGGCCGCCCCAAGCAGCCAAAACCAAAAAAAAAAAAAAGCCGTGATCGCGATCTAAAAAAAGCCGCGGTCGCGTTCTGCGGCGGCAATTTGGCGGGAGGTCCTTCACTCCCAGGCGGAGTGAGGGACCGTCCGCCGAATTGCTGCCGAATACCTGGAACTGCCGCCCCTGTCCGGAACGGCTGCCCCAAGCACCTGCTTGAGAAGCTGGTGCCTGGAGCCGGCCCTGCAAAAGGGGGAAAGAAAAAATTAACACTGAAAACTCCCCAGCAAGATTCGTAGATGAAAACAATGTCTTTCAGGGAAAGAAGAAAGAGTCTCAGGAAAAGTTAGCACAGATTTTTTAAAAGTGTCTATTCCCCTCTCCAGGGGTCTTCTCCTCACGCAATGGGTCAAATTAATCCCTGGTGTAACTCCACAGAAGTCAGTTTGGCTCATCACATTCTCTAGTCTCAAACTTGTACCACAGCTACCTCGGAGCATAGGTATTTACCAGTGTAACATATATCATCAGTTACATTGCTGCAGGATGTACAGATCGAGCATTGATAGATAAATGCGTCAGCCACTTCTGTTTAGTCTTCCATTTAGTCTTTGCAATGTTGTTCATTTGTTGTTTATTTTGAATAGTATAGTGCTCTGCAATTTCTGAGTGCCTGTTTTCAGACCCAGGGGTCTGATTTGCAGAAGTGCTCAGCACACACAGTAGCAACTGAAGTGAATGGGAGTTGTGCTTTGAACATATCATGTCCAGGGCCACCGAGAGTGGGTTCGGGCCCCAGTGAAAATTTTTTTTCGGGCCCCCCAGCAAGGGCGGACCGGCTAAACAGGGCCGACGAGACGGGGGGGGGGGGGAAGCCGGGGAAGCCGGGCCCGGAAATTTTTCGGGCCCCCCAGCAAGGGCAGACCGGCTAAACAGGGCTGACAAGTGAGGGGGGGAAAGCCAGGGAAGCCGGGCCACAGGCCCCCTTCCGGACCGCCGGGCCCCGGTAATTTGTACTGGCTTCCCCCCCCTCTTGTCGGCCCTGATCATGTCCTGTATAATGCTATCTTCTCTGAAAAATCAGATCCTAGGTATCTCAAATTGGGCACTCAAAATTAGTGCATACTTTAAACCCTATCCTCTCTGTGCCTCAGCTCCCATCTGAAAAATGGGGATAATAATATCACAGAGAACCTTATTCTCCACTGCCTTGCACCTTGTGTAGTCTTTCACTTTTGTGCAAAGGGGATGTAAAGCACTATGAAATCAGAATTCTGCTCTCACTGTATGTTGTACAATACACAAAGGTTTGATTTTATGTCAAACCAGGGGACATATTTAAGTAACTAGGGTGACCTTATGCGTGAGAGAGCACACAAGAGCCCCGTGTTTCTATGCACAATGGGGCTCCTGCCAGTTTGAATCCAGCCCATTTGGTAGTGACTGCACATAATTACCATCTGACAGCTGTTCTGTGGCCTATGTGAGTGAGTTTTTGACCTCATTCCAATTCACAGTGGACCAACCTCCACATCACAAAAATGCCACTACAAGTGGCATGCTTATTGGCAGCCCTAGAGGCAGGGCCGGTGCAAGGAAGTTTTGCGCCCTAGGCAAAACTTCCACCTTGCGCCCTCCCCCCCAGCCCTGCGGTAGCTCCCCGTCCCCTCCTCCACCCTGAGGCGCCCCCCCCCACCGCAGCTCCCCCCCCCTGCCCTGAGGCGCCCCCCTGTGGTAGCTCCCCCCCCAGGGAGCCATGCAGCAGCTCCCCACCCCAGCTCACCTCTGCTCTACCTCCTCCCCGAGCACGCCGCCCCCGCTCTAATTCTCCTCCCCTCCCAGGCTTGCGGCGCCAAACAGCAGATTGGTGCCGCAAGCCTGGGAGGCGGGAGAAGTGGAGCGGCTGCTGCGCTGGGAGAGGGAGTCTGAGCTGCACGTGTCAGCGTGCCGCCGGCAGCCTAGCCCAGGAACGCTGTAAAAAAAAATTGGGGGCACCGCTTTTTGGCACCCCCAAATCTTGGCACTCTAGGCAACCGCCTAGTTTGCCTTAATGGTAGCACCAGCCAGGCCTAGAGGATAGCTCTAGTAAATATTCAACAGGCATGAAGCCTGAACTAAACTCACCCTTAGAGGTGGCTACTCCACATTATAGGAGACACATTTGCAGGACAGTGGGAATACTTGCATGACTACAGCCTATGCTGTATTTGATCTGTGGATACACGGAAGACCCGTTGTTCAGGCTCCCAATCTGGCACATTTCACAAACACTCAACTTTTAAAAGTTAAATGAACAAATAGTACAAGAGATGATGATTTATTAACCGGTGGGTAGACAACACAAGAAGCTGATTTGCTGGCAATAAAGCTTTACACAGAAATCTCCAGTAATTAGCAACAACAAGACCTACAGAAACTTACAAGGAAAATTGAGTGCTTTTTCTTTAAAAATTCCCTTTTCACATGTTTGCTCTAGCTTGAAAGGGTAGCCTCAAAATGGGGACTCATATATAGAATGGGTTCACACCTCTCAAAATACATATAATATGATTCCAATTCAAATTACCATGGATCTGCTAGTCCTTTTTTAACCTGCAAACTATGCTAATGGCTAATCTGATGCCGATATGAGTCTGATGGTTCAATAATTTAGCATGAATACAGAAGGGCAATTTAGCAACTGATGCCACATGTTGCCAAGCCCCATTAGGAACAAAAACTTAGAAATTAACTGCTGGAAAACCAAGACTAAGCTTTCCATCTCAATTACTAAGGGATATCTTAACAATCTGCAATTAATTAGCAATGGATAATTTTTTTTTAAATCTCAGGGCAAAAAAGAATTCCATATGCAAAGTAATTAAACCTGTAAGTTGGCCTATAAATGTGCAATATCACTGATTTTGTATACCCCTATTTTATTGCATTATACAGCTCCTGAGATATTTTTCACCTGTTTCTGAAATTGACAAACATTCTCCCTAATATATGTAATGAGGTCCCTTGACAGAAGTGAAACTCTGACCTAGATTTCAGTGGTTAACAAGGCTGTGTTTATGCATCTTCAGAACAGCTCTATTTACTTTTCTAAATTGAAGATAAACTACAAAGAGAATCCTGAACCCTTTCCAGCCTAAATGCATTCATCCCTGCACTGCTGTCTTTGTTACATATTTCAGCATAAATAACTTCAGGGAAAATTAAACTTTGCTGAAATGGATAGTAGACTTCATAAGGGACCACAGTGGGTCTGATCCTGAGAGGTGCAGAGCACCTGTAATACTCTGGGGTCAGTTTATTATTACATTGTCTAGAGGCCCCAACTAAAAATCAGAGCTTCGCTGTGTTGGTCACTCTACATGCACATAATAAAAGTTAGTACCTGCCCCAAGGATCTTACAGTCAGCAAAGGGTAGGAGAAAGGAATATTACTCCCATTTTCCAGATGGGAAAGTGAGGCATGCAGCTGTTTAGGGCAGGATTTTCAAAAGTGCTCAGCATTGCCTAACTTTGCTCCTACATAAGCCGATTGGCGCAGAGTTAGGCCAATGCTGAACATTTCTAGAGTGGAGTGGAGTAGTAGGAGTTTGACCACCTTCCACTTAAAGCACATGAACAGGAGACACATGCTTGCCACAGATGCTGTGAGCTATTCATTTTTCTACCCAAAATGGTACCTAGAGTATATAAGTTCTGAGCTTACATGCAGAGGCATCTGCCGATTGTGAAACCTCTCTTCCCACATCTCCTTAATTATTTTTAGCAATGTTACTGTATTTCACTTTGCCCTTTTCTAAAAGACAGACAAGAACTTATACAACCTATCCACTGCCAAAGGCCACTCCCCCAAAGGTGTATATTATCCTCCAATCAAGATGGGTTTAGTGAATGAGTTGAAGCAGAATGTTATCAGAGCATAGTAATGCCTCATTTGAAACAATGAGGGTTTTATGGAGCTAGAAAAAGCAGATGTATCACCGGGAGCTGGTGAGTGGCAGAGCAGAGACAGAGCTCAGGAGTCTATATATGTCTCAAATACAAAGCAAATTGGGTGCAAATAAATAGATGCGGGTGTGATTTTTCACATCACAACCTTTCCCCGCCTCACTGGGCTCCTATTTATTTCAGCACTTTAGGCACAAACTCTTAATTGCCATTAATTTGCACTTAAAGGAAAACTGAAAAAAATTAGTTTTTTTACTTCTTACATTAATAAATTTAATTATTTCGCTGTGATTCTGCACAGAAACTCCAACCAGGAATTTCTAGGTGTGTGCTACGATAAAAAATGAATTTGCAAAGCCATATATAGAAATATCTGTCACAGCGCAGAATTAGGCCTGGATTGGGAAGTGAATGCAGTTCCCTTTGAATGCATGAAAAGCATGAGCTGAAACCTTAATTTTTTTTAAAACAGAGAACTTTACAACTTTGACATACTTCTGCTTTGCAGTGTATTGCAATGGGAACTGTTTCACTTTGCCAAGTACCAAGATGGCAATTGCCTTTCCAATTATTAGTTTTTTGCCAAAAACCAAAAATGTATATCTTAAATTTAGCAATATGCCCTTCTTTCTAATCAGTTAGTTATTTTAGACTATTGTGTAAAACAATGGAGATTTTCTTTAGTGTCTGATTCTACCAGCTTTTCTCCCCCTTACTCATGCCAATGGGACAAATCTCAGAATAAATAATTACACAGCTGAACGTAGAGGAATCTGAGTTAAGTGTAATTAATATTTTAACAGACTAAATGCTCAATGCTGTAACATAAAAATGGAAAAGGGTTTGGAGCCCAGCCGTCTGTGAGACCGCTTCAGTCTGCATGGTGCCTCTACATCTGAGACAATCTATGGCACCAAGTTAACAGCCCTTGTTTATAGAGAGCAGGGGGCTGGCAGCAAACAATTCTCAAGGAAGGGATTTTAGCTTTGGAGCTTGCTTTTTCCTGTAACTAGCCATGCAGGACAGTGTGAACACTGACCCCTGTTATTTAATGGATATTAAACTTTTGTCATTTCATGATCATTTTCTGAAGTCTAGGCAGTGTTTGGCCCAGTGATGTCTGTAATATTAGTTCCAGCAGTTTTGAATATTTGAATAGCACAAGCTAGTAGGGAATAAAATCAGAAAGACTAAAGCACAAAATGAGTTACACATAGCAAAGGACATAAATGGTGATAAGACGTGCTTTAAATACATTAGGAGCAAGAGAAAGAAGAAGGAAAGTGTAGGTCCGCTCCTTAACGAGGAAGGAGAGCTAATAATGGATGACATTATGAAGGCAGAAGTATTTGATGCCTATTTTGCTTCAGTCTTCACTAAAAACGTTAATGGTGACCAGGAACTCAACACAACAGTAATATTAACAAGAGGGAAAGAACGCGATATTGACTGTGTTGAGTATCTGGTCACTATTAATCAAATCTTGATTTTAGTAAGGCATTTGATACAGTCTCACATGACACACTCTTAAGCAAACTAGAGAAATATGGTCTAGATGAAATTACTATAAGGTGGGTGCACAACTAGTTGAAAGACCGTACTCAGAGTAATTATCAATGGTTCTCTTTCAATTTGACAGGGTGTATCTACTGGGGTCTCTCAGGGGTCAGTACTGGGTCCAGTACTATTCAATATTTTCATTAACAACTTGGATAATGGAATAGCCAGTATGCTTATAAAGCTTGCAGATGACACCAAGTTGGGAGGCGTTGCAAGCACTTTGGGAGGGATAGCTCAGTGATTTGAGCATTGGCCTGCTAAACCCAGGGTTGCAAGTTCAATCCTTGAGGGGGCCATTTAGGGATCTGCAGCAAAAAAAATAAAATAAAAATAGCTGGGGATTAGTCCTGCTCTGAGCAGAGGGTTGGACTAGATGACCTCCTGAGGGAGGTCCCTTCCAACCCTGATATTCTATGAAACCCCAATCTGGTGTTTGAAGGCCAGTGTTAAAATTCAAAATGACCTTGACAAATTGAAGCATTGGTTTAAAATCAACAAGACGAGTTGATAAAGATAAGTGCAAAGTATTACTCTTAGGAAAGAAAACTCAAATGCACAAACTACAAAATGGAGAATAACTGGCTAGGTGGTAGTACTGCTGAAAAAGATCAGGGGGTTACAGTGGTTCACTAATTGAATATGAGTCAAGAATGTGATGCAGTTGCAAAAAAGGCTAATATAATTTTGGGGTGTACTAATAGGAGTGTTGTATGTAAAACATGGAGGTAACTGTCCTACTCTATTTGACACTGGTGAGGCCTCACCTGAAGTATTGTGTCTAATTCTGGGTGCCATACTTCAGGAACAATGTGGACAAATTGGAGAGTCCAGAGCAGAACAACAAAAATATGTGGAAAGATTTAAAGAACTGGGCATGTTTAGTCTTGAGAAAAGAAGGCTGAAGGGGAACCTGATAACAGTTTTCAAATATGTTAAGGGCTGTTATAAAGAGAATGGTCATCAATTTGTTCTCTGTGTCCATTGAAGGTAGGACAAGAAGTAATGGGTTTAATCTGCAGCAAGGGAGATTGAGATTAGATATTAGGAAAAACTTTCTAACTATTAGAATATTTAAGTTCTGGAACAGGCTTCCAAGGGAGGTTGTGGAATACTCATCATTGAAGACTTTTTAAAACAGATTAGATGAACCTGGCAGGGATGGTCTAGGCTTACTTGGTGCTCCATCACCGCAGAGCGCTAGACTTCCTGACCTCTCAATGTCCCTTCCAGCCCTACATTTCTATGATTCTGTGAACACCAGCAGAGAATCTAGCCCTTGGATTATGTAGCATACTAGATAAGTAATGAGAAAAAACACAACAAACTACCAACTGGCTGCATTTGCAGATGTTGTAGTGCTGATACTGGATCTTTTATGCTCCTCTAAATTAGATTCACAGAAATCAGAGGTGCCAATAATGCAGGCCTACTTGTACTATAGCTTTGTATCTGGGCACATAATGTGTGTTCCACTTCTTGTCACTTTTAGTATGGGTAATGATTTCACACATATACATACATCAACAACCCCTTTTGTCACTGTCTGCCACTTTTTTTTATCCATTCAAATTTATAAAAACACTGATAGTTTGAAAATAATGATGTTTGCTGAGCTGTAGATTTTCGTAAATTGGAAGCACCAATCTCTAACAATGACCACAGAAACCAAGCAGAGCTTGAAAGAATGTAATCTTTCTCACCCTGATTAACACATCCTTGTCTAATGGCAGCAAGTGTTTCCATTACAGCTGTGGGAAAATCATTTTGTTGATTATGTGACACAGCTTTAAACTAAAAGCCAAAGCCAACGAAAAGGCAAAAATAGCAATAATTAACTATGTTCTTTCAAAATATATCTGGTTTCATTTGGTTCTCTTTATGCATGCTTGGAGGAAATATATTCTCTAGGTTATTTTAGAAGTAACCCCATTTAAATCTCTGATATTCTTTCTGCATGTTAATTTCTCATCCCAGTTTAATATAATTCCTTTGGGTTTTGTAGCTAAAGGGAAACTGCCAAGCAGTTTATGCCAAAGAAAGATAGGATAAGAGTGCAGAAAATGGGTTTTATGTAATAAATAAACGTTCATTATTAAAGTTACAGTTACTGTCAGCATAACTCAGTGGGGAAAAGATGACTTAGGGCAATTTTACTACCAGTGTTATTTATGTCCTTAGTTTATTGGCCTATTTGCATGTGCAAATCTTTGATTTTCACATATAATTGTGGTATATCCATGTGAAAAGTATGCATCAAATTGAGCAGCTAAATTACTTGAAAATCTGCTTTTTGCATACAGTCATTAGGATTCAGAGTTACCATTAAACTGTGAAACCGGGAGGGGGGCAAGGATATCTGGGGGATGATGGGACATGTGCCCTCACTTAGGCTGTAGTACTAATGCATTCGCACTCTTGGTACTCCCCACCTTTCGTAATGAGGTGACACCACTCCACTGCCTGGACAGTAAGGAGAAGGTTGCACTGATGATGTCAATGCTGAGCTAGTTCTGTGGCTAAAAAGGACTTCTCTGTCTTTTTAATGCATATGCCAGTGCTATCTATGGGGCAAATTCTCTGCTGTTGTGAATGGGCACAGTTCATTGAGTTTTGACCATTCACACCTACAGACAATTTGACCCATAGACACTACTTTTTTTTTCATGCCTATGAACCAAAAAAGTGTGGGGATGCAGAGGTAAAACTCATTGGCTGGTTTGTAGCAGTTATGACCTCAGTTTACTCAGGGCTGGCTCCAGGCACCAGCTTCTCAAGCAGGTGCTTGGGGCGGCCGCTCTGGAGAGGGGCGGCAGGTCCAGGTATTCGGCGGCAATTCGGCGGACGGTCCCTCACTCCGCCTGGGAGTGAAGGACCTCCCGCCGAATTGCCGCCGCAGATCGCGATCGCGGCTTTTGTTTTGTTTTGTTTTGGCTGCTTGGGGCGGCCAAAACCCTGGAGCCGGCCCTGAGCTTACTCCAAAGATAAAGTCATGGCATATGGACCCTGACATCTGGGAGAATTCTAGTGCCCAGATATAAAACTTGTTTTCTTTACTTCTCTTCATTGGGCCACTGTTTGTTTTTAGTGTATTGTAATAAGATCTATTTCCTGGGCCTGTCTCTTAAAGTTGGTCTCAAAAGCAACATTTGTAAACATTATAAGCTATCATTTATTACTGTAGCATAGGATTGAATCTAAATCACCTACTATCTGCATAAATAAATATATTGTGTATGACTACATCAGAAAATCTTTCCCAGTGCATTTAAATTCCTGTAAGAAAAATATCTGAAAAAAAGAATTCAGCTGAGAAAGAAAATAATAATAATAATAAAAATGTACATACCTAGCTGTTTCCATAGAAACTAATGAATTTGGCCTCTTAGCAATAAATGTATGAATGTGCCTATTAATCAGTTTAAAAGGATGGGGTAGAAAGAATGGCACCAAGCCATTCACTATTTATTGTTACAGCAATTTTAGATACGCTTGATATGTAATAGGTCTCAGTGGGATAGTATGAGCTAGTGCTATTGATCCTGCTTAACCTACATTCGTTTAGAAACAGAATATCTTAACGAGTGATTTTTTAAGTTGTGGATCCTAAATGACGTACTGAGTGTGCTGGCTAGAACTAGGCTCATTATCAGAAGGCCTTATCTGCACTAACCAAAGTCACAGCTTGCTAGGGTTAGACAACACACTGGTACAAACAGAGGGGTGAATACTGCTTGCCCACCCCCTGCCCCATCCTGTAACAAACCTGGTTTTCATTGTGGGAGGGGAAGTGTAATACTGCCTGGCAGAGGCAATGAGTGGGAGGGGCAAAAAAGGTCACATGGCCCCTCCCCAGATGCCTGGAGGGGGCACAGTCATCAGCAGGGAACCACAGCGGTGAAAGGAGCAGAATGTGGGGCTGCCCGGCAGCCCCACCGGCTCCTCCTCTGGCGTGGCTGCATTGCCCCCAGCCCTTCCACGCAGCTGCATCTCCTGGGATCTGTGTCCTGCCCCACTGGAGGGCTGGGGTGGGGGTGGAACAGCTAAGCCAGAGGAGCTACCGGCATGGGGCTGCTGCTCGCAGGAGCCAGCGCCCTGCTCTGGCAGCTCCTCCGACGCAGCTGTACCAGTACCACCCCCAGCCCTGTCCTCTGGCGGGGCTGCACAGACCCCAAGAGACGCAGCTGCATGGAAGGGTTGGGGGCAGGGCTGCGGGGCGGTACAGCCATGCTGGACAGTGTTTTCCCCAATAATTTAAATTTGGGGGGGTGTTCGAATTTACAGGGGTGTGTATCAGGGCCGATGAGGGGTGAGACCATGAGGGTGAAGGTGGGCTGTATGGCATCATAGTAAAAACTGAAAAATGTTTCATGACCATTTTATTAGATTTAACTCATGTTTTAAAATCATCACACAAATTAAAGTTGGCTACTCAAGCCTTCTATTAAGCACTATATCTACATCCTTCTTGGTTTCTTGTTATAATTTTGCACAACTTTGTTAATGAACTTCTTGAATGCAATGTGTTCATCTTTGGTGGCTTCTTGTGTATCTGATACTTCCATTCCTTCAATTGATATGTTCATTAGTTCATTCACATGATCAGGCAGAAGGTGGCTTCTTTCAGAACACAAAATTCTATTCAATGATGAAAAAGAACGCTCAATTGTAGCTGTTGTGACTGGGAGTAGCAAGAGATGAATTCCTACTTCTTTCAGCCCAGGAAACATAGCACAAAGATCGGGTCGAGCCACAGTGATGATAAAAAAGAAGTTGAAGTCAAATCTTCATTCATTCGTTGTATAATATTCCACTCTGTGTTCAAATTCTCTATTCTGTGCTGCACACATGGCAGCCCCATTGCTGGTAGTGCCTCACTCCACTCAACTGTCTGTGTTTTATAGGACAGGGATCTGTAAAAGCTACGTAGAGGTTGAGTAGAATCTAGAAGTCGCCGTTGTAGATTTTTAAGAATCAAGTCTGTGTACTTTTTCAGTTGTCTTAACAAACACTTCACTTGTCCTCTTCACTTAAAGATTCAATATAAATGCTTTCAGTAGTCAACTTCTGGACTGAAGTCTTTGCTTCTTCCAGTACTTTTTCAATGGATATCTCTCTGATTGATCCAAATGTAACTTCTATTGCTGGACAAAGATCTACTACTGTTGTAGCAGATGCCTGGATGGCATTGTTTAATGACCCAAGTGGTTTTAACAGTAGACTTACGAGAAAGAGAATGGCAATAGTCTTCTCTGAACGCAGTAGCAAAAGTAGTCCACCAGCCTCACTACTTAGATCCATCCCATCTTGGTAGATACTTTCGAAAGACAGTAACAATGGCTGGAGTAATTTTAAGACAACAGCCAAGGATCGCTCATGAGAAAGCCAGTGGGTTTTCCCAGGTTGGATTAATTTGAACTTCAGTCCTAGTGTATCTTCTATATTTTCCAAGATATTCAGTCTTTTTGGACTCTTGCTGAAAAAAGAATATAATGAAGACATTAAATTTATAGCTTTTTAAATGCCTTTTGAAGAGTCTGCAGCTCGTACTAGCGCTAGTTGGAGTAGATGGCCTCTGCAGTGTGTATAGGAGAGATTAGGGTTACACTTATCTCTGAGCAAAGCTTATACTCCACCATGTCTTCCAGAGCAGTTTGCAGCTCCATCAAATGCAGAAGCAGCCATCTGTTTGGGGTCCAATTGACGAGCATTTAACTCTTCTAAGATGTGGGTTGTCACAGATGCAGCTGATGTGTCTTCTATAACTTGAATATCTAGAAATGCATCTACTGGCCTACCCCTGACATCAAGATAACGTACACAATGACTTAATACTTGATGCCCATTTACATCAGTGCATTCATCAGCCTTGTATGCAAATTTTTTGAATGTGGTGAGAGAGTTCTTCACTTTTTCAACTGTTAAGTCTTTCACTCTTGCACCACATGCTTCTAGCCAGTCAGTTGAGTTTCTTGGAGAAAGATAGTGAGCATTTGTTTGTCTTGGTTGGAATCAATGTTCAACTCCAGGATGAACAGTTGACAATGCACTTAACATTGGCCTCCAGTTTTTAGTGTGTGGTATCTCTTCTTAAATAGAAAGTATGATGCCACAGCCATGTTTGTTCACATGAACTGTGTTGTGTCTCCAGCATTCTTAACAGCCTCATTAACACTCACCGGTGTTGTCCTTGGTCAGTGGAGACTCAGAGTTCAGAGGTGCTTTCACATGAGTTCACCTCCCAGGTGGAGGGCAAGAAGGCATATTGCTCGTTCCTCCAGCTGCTCACTGTTCATTCTGGCCACTGTTGTTCGTTGTGCCACTGTTCACTCCATCTCTCTGTTGCCAATGGCCCTCCGCCGTCACCTTCTGCTGCCACCTGCCACTGTGACCTCTGCAAGTTGGTCTCTTGAGGTTCCACCCAGCTCTCAGTGATTTCAGCTGAGTTCTCAGTGGGGGAACCTCGCTGCTAGTGCAGACTGGGCCGTCTCTTCCACAGAAACACTGTCCCACAGCAGGTCTAAGCACTTAGACCTGATTATCAGTGATTTCAGCTGTAGTGGTCACTTAACAAAACAAAAGACTATCTATGGAACCTAATCAGCTCTTTAAACAGTGGAGAGGGGCAGGTCAAATAGTACTTGTGACTCAGGCAGACCATCAAGCAAAACACCCCTCCCCACCCTCTCTCTTGATGCCCTCAGTCAGCACAGGCTAAGTACAGTTCTACTGCCCTTTACTCATACAATAAGAATAACAACATTTCATTAGCACCACCACCCCCCCTGCATTCAAGTGATTTGTAACCCAACCCCAGCCAAAATCGCTTGGGCAACACAGTTCTGTTTGCTGAATACCTAGGTATCAATCCCAAAGAAAGGTCCAGCTAGACAAATAATCAATCCCAAAGAAAGGTCCAGCTAGCCACTGAGAGTCTGAATATAAATACAATATGGTCCTGAAGCCTTTTCCCCCTGCCCTCAGCTCATGACTAGCTGTCAGGGAGAGCTCATTTAGACTTTGCTTACAAATCATAATTTGAAATTATTAGGTTGGCCAACGTCCTGTTGTAAAAAACAACTGTATAAGCTGTATAAGGAAGCTAGTCTATGTTCATACTTTTCAAATCTATTATACTTTTTCAGATACATGTATTTTATCATACATTTTATATGCTTTCAAAGTGTTTATTAATGTTTCAATTTCAATTCAAATTTCCAAACAATCACTAAATTGGCAACACTGCATGCAACTAGTTCACAAAACTGGGGAGGGGGTTGGGGAAATTCAGGGGGGGTATAGGGAAATGCCTGCTGGAGGAGCTGCTGTTCCGGAGAGCCCTACGGATCAGAAGCCTGTATCCAGTGCAGTGGGAGAACAGAGACTTCCCCTTCCCCCCCTGCAGGTAATGTGGGATGGGCAGGGGACAGGGAGAGCGCAGGGGACCCGGGCTGGGGACGGGGCGGGGAGGAGTCACATGGGACAGTCACGTGTCCCCCTTTAGCTGGTGCCCCCCTTTGTGTCACTCCCATGAGTCACCTATCCCTGCCATAAAGACTCTGGGGTCTGGTTGGCAGCAAAGTCTCCACCTTTCCTGGGATGCACTATTGACTTGGCCATTAATAAAACAAAGACGACTGGGCCTCTTTACTTAGGACCCCAGGTCAGGTTCTTTTGCAGTTAAAATGTTACAGTAGAAAAAGACAAATAATCAATCCCAAAGAAAGGTCCAGCTAGCCACTGAGAGTCCTTCCTGTAGGTTCTATGGTTTGTCTGTGATGCCTCTTCCCAGGGGAGGCGAACAGATTAGATACAGACCACTAAGTTAACAGACAAGATAATAAGGGCTATCTGCCAGCCCAGGAATCCTAACGTCTTAGCCCCTGCAGGGCCTGAATGCATCCTTGCTGTAGGAACAGGAGTAACCAATTTTATTTCCAGGGCAGAATGCTTTCTGCCAGTTGGATTTTCCTCCCTGAAATGGAAGGGCCAGCAGATCCCATCACAGGGATATTGGTGGAACACAGCCTGTAGTGGAATGGCAGGAGGGATGTACCCACTGCAGAAATGGTAGGATACATATAGATGGAGCTGGAGGATTTTCTTGAAACCAACATGTTGATTGTACTATGAGCAGTAATGACTAGCATACAGACCAGTTCTCCAGCCTGAGATAAATCCTGAGAATCCCTCCAATACATTAACAGTGAAAGTTCAAGCCTCTAACAACCCCTACCTCACTCCACACAGATTCTGCCTCCCAGAGTCACTCTCTGGCAAGAGACACCACTCCTTCCTCAATGCTGTCTTCCCTGATGCTCTCTGAAATGCAGGGGAACCTGTATTTAAAAAGCCCCCCGATTCTACCCATTAACTAACATGCTTTACTTGCAAGGAGTGGTAACCAGGCTTCCCTTCCCCCACACTTACACCATGGTGGCTCAGCCAACTACACAATATCCAGAGGTGCTGATCATGCACTGGATGCCTAAATTTGGGCATCCAAGTTTGAAAGTGTCGAGCCACCATGTTTTTTTATTGTCATTGTTATAAATAAACTAATGTAAAAAACCCTCCGAAGGTATGAAAAATATTTGCATTATATTGTCTATTTAGATAATAGGGTTCTCAGGGCAGGGATTCTGTCTTTATCTCTCAATACAGCCTGGAACACGCTATCAGTGTATGAATGAATAATGTTACACTTATTAATGGCAAGGTTTGGAACAGTACAACATCAAAGGACAGTTAGGGGATCAATTAATAGGAGCTACGGGGCTTAACTCCCATTTACTGATATGAGTTCTCATAGTTCTAAAGCATTGCGACCTGACAGCAAAAACTGCAAAAGGAAACACTAAAAATGCACCATTACTCCTTGGTACTATTAGTGCACTAGCTGCAAAGCTCTATATCTAGGCATTTATACTACGCTCATCATCATAGTACCCGAGTGTCTGTTGAAAGGGATGAACAGCCTCTTGCAGTGGTTCAAAACCAACAAAGTTATTTGAACACAATCTCTGCTGCCAGAGATATTCCATTCAAGAATTTTCACCTCTAAGCCTTTTATTATTCTCACTATCTTGTTTAATGCACATGGTGGAATGGGTTCACAGAGCAACTGTGTAAAGGGTGTGTGGACTGAAGTGACATCCTGGATCAATGGCCTCATTCTTGAATGAGGCACTGGACAAAGAAATTACAGTCCCTGCATTAAGGCAATACTGGGATAATAATAATGTCTTCTGAAAGGGACATCTTTTACAAGCATGTTAAGAAGTAATTCTGGAAAAAACATAAGGAGACTAATTCCAGGTTCCACCCTTTTACAGTTTGTCAGGGAAAGTAAATTTCCGTAGCACTCCCTATTAACCAGAAACTTTTACCATGTTGGCTATAGTTGCAAGATTTCTTTTTCATAAACCCAGGAGAGAACACTTTCTTTTGCACATGTGTTTAGAAGACTATCTCACCATGTTAATTCCCAGATCAAAAGCAACAGTGGCCTACTGATGCCACAAACCAAAAGGTCAGTTTTGATGGTGCAAGTCTACACACACGCATTCAGAATGTACATCAGAGCTAACAGAGGCAAGTTTCCATTGCATACCTTGACACTAGCATTATTATTTCTAAGACAAGAATTCTTGCTTTCAGTCTTCTGAACAGGGCACTTCTTTGTGCAAAACACAAGACCTCATTAGACAAACTTCCAAGAGTCTTTAGATCAGCTAAGCATTTGCATATGAAAAACTGAGGGAAACGCAGAATCCACATTTTACTACTGAAAGCTTTACCCATTTTATAAGTACAGTCTACAAAAAATGTATAGAATTGATTATATGAGAAATTAAACTCATGAAATGAGACCAAAATGACCTTATATTGTAAATGTAATACCATGTATACATTTTCTTTTGGCCTAGATGCAGAACAGAGCTTTTCTTGGTGGTCAGGCTTGCTCTCATTTTACTTTAGAAGGCATCAGATTTATTTCATTGGCATAAAAGAGAAGATTGTCAAACTATTCCTCCTACCCTCCACCAAATATGTGGTCGGGATTAAACCTTTCTGACTGAATATAATACATCGACATCACAGTGGCCCAACTGGATTTTGCATCCCTTCTGCAAAACTAATGTTTGAGGATTTTTGGTTGTTTTTGTTTTCAAATGAGCAAGCTTTTTTTCCTGCTTAAATAACCTTTTCTGCACAAAGCTGTAGAACTTATTAGAGTGTTCTGTTAGCATGAATGTGGCCTTGAATATACCCCTGTTTAGTATCAACCAATCGCATCAGGAAAGTTAGATTTTCACCTTTGTAGGTTCAGTTGTATGGTATTTAAATCAACTGAGAATGCACTCTGTCAATTTATAAGTTTATCTACTTAACTACTTTAATAGTGTTGTATATTAGCTCATGTGCCAAAGCACTTGGTACTGTTGTTTCACTTATTAGCATGAGGCTGGTGTACAATTGCAGCATTTATATGAAATATTTTGTGCTGCACTGGGGAATCATGAATCCTTTCAGCTGCTAATTTCTCTCAGGATGATTGGAAGTCACTTGAACAGCACACTAACTTTCATTTCTTCCTCATAAATGTGAAGTTGGTTTGATAAGGTAACAACAATTCACAATTTGATCAGAGATAAGGCCCCTGCATTTTCCAGGATAGCGATAAGATGGTGTGCTACGATCATTCCTATTTGCCTCACTGCACTATGGAGTCCTCCTGTGAGCTACAAGAATTCCTCAGCATGGTGGTGTTAGAATTACCAATGCTAACTGTGTCCGGTGACAAACATTCATGATGTACTTTCTGAATCCAATCAGGACTTCACGGTCACTATACAGCCCTTGTACTATCCTAGTTATTTGTTGGCTCAAGCCATATTGCTGGCCCCACTCTTGGTCTAGTGATTGGAAGTGGGATAACTATTACCTCCTTGAATTTGAAACTAGGACACACTTTCTGTTAAGGCAAAGGGACTGCTTTGATGGTTTGTCCTGGGAAATTAATACAATGTTTCCAGAGGTATCTGGGGGAGAATTCTGTTCCCAGGACAGACCACTCAATTAGTGGAATTTTATAACAGTTTATTGTACATTGCCATTGATGATGAGGTCCATAAGTGCCCTTTTCCCTGGCTGTTGCCACACAAGTTACCTTGGTTTACAAATGATTTGTGACAAATGAAGAGAGAAGGAAGATATTTTGAATACTTCTGCTACAGCAGTTCTTTGCCACAACCACAGCATCCATGAAAACTCAATCCCCAGTTTTATTCTGAGTTGTGGATAAGTTAGACACACTTTGCTCTCTTCACTTAGTGGCTGATTCATGCACCTCCTTTGTAAGGAAATTGTTGATTATTTTTCAGAGACAATCACTCAGATTCCAGATTGAATTTTCTGTGGAAACAGTATGCTGTACTGAGGAGACAACCGCTGCATCATCTCTACTTGAATTTCAGGCACTGATGCTCCTCTCTGAAGTTGAAGGAACTTCATTCCAGAACCTGTGCTTCGAGCTCACGTCTTCTTGGCTGGTGAAGGCCAATGGGGGAGCACTGGGCCGAGTGCTAATGGAGACTGAGGTTGCCTCCTTGAAGAAACATCTTACAGCCTGTGCTCAAGAAACCAAGAGTGCTGGTGTTAATCGGGCTGGCCCAATGTCATCCTGTGTCAAATTTTCTCTTTGTGATCAAGATGATTGAAAAGATTGTGGCAAGACAATTTTCACAGCCCAGGGATAACAAACAATTGCCTTATGAATTTGGAATTTTAACATTTGTTTTAGTCAACTTAAAGTGAGTGAATAATTCTAGAATGAATTTTACATCAAGCATGTTCATGGTATTATAGCCTTTCAGGGGACCAATTAACACAATTAACTCTTTACAAAGGTTGAATGAATTTGTGTTGAAGAATAAGGCCAGAGAAAGCTATGAATCAGTTTGAAGTTGAAGTGAAAAAGAATGGAAGTGTTGCCAATTTCTGAACGGTATGAAATGCTCACTTGAATTTATGAAAAAGCATAGAATAGTTGTTTGGCTAAGTTAGATGAGCATTTGCTAACAGTAAATTTACAAATTAAGTATGAGTTAATGAGAATTAATCTTCTTTTCTAAGATACTTATCACCAGATTAGTGCATCTTAAAAGAAGTTTCCAAACAATTACATTTAGGTTTTTTTATTGCATTTTTTCAGAGCTGTTTGCATAAGTTAGAAATAATTTAATTATCTTAATTTACAAGTAAAATAATTGCCTAGGCTTTAAAAGAACCTAGGAAGCTGTTTCTTGAGAGCATTTGTTTTAGACTATATTAAGCAATTTTTCCTTCGCACCATGGAAGGCTGGAGAGAAAAAGCACAGAATTAGAGAAGTAACTGTTACAACAAGCGAGGAGATATTGCAAAATGCATGGCAGGTGTTTTGACAAACTGAATTTGGGGCTAATGAATTCAAGGACAAAGTAAAATATGAGCATTAGAGATACAAAATGAGTGAAGCTTTGGCATCATGCTGGCCCACTGCACGGGAGTGTATTTTACACACCTTGCAAAAGGAGTGTTTGAATTAAGAATTTAGCTCCCACTCAAGCTTCACAAAGCAGGGTGTGAGTGGGATGTATACCATAGTACTAATGTATGACACAGACTGCGATAGCTCATGTGTAGCTTACAGAATTCTCTTAGTCTGAGCACTCCAAGAAACTTACTGTGCCTGAGGTCTTAAAAATTACGCTGTAAGAACAACAGAGGGTCCTGTGGCACCTTTGAGACTAACAGAAGTATTGGGA
>NW_020664439.1:14208689-14243664 GCF_002925995.2 Terrapene triunguis
CTGGGTTGAGTGTGTAGCTGGATAAATTGACGATATTGCTGGGTGAGTTAGGGGTACCCCTGTTGTGGCCCCATGTGGCAGGTAGGATTTTAGACAGCTTACGGTCCTTTTTCCTTTGTAGAGAGGTGAAGTGTGTAATGTAGATCTCCTGTCTTATTTTAGTAAAGTCCATTTGTGTGGAGGGTTGGTTATTTATGAAAGTCTCCAGGTTGGAGAGCTCTTTCTTGATGTTTTTCTGTTTGCTGTATAGGATGCTGATCAGGTGGCTGTAAGAACACTGATTTTGCAATAAACTAGGTGTATTTTAGATCTAATGAATATTTTAAAAGGCAGCTTCCCAAAATCAGAAAATAGTTATATTTAGCTAAGGTTAGGTGAATAAGACCGCATTTAGTGGTATTAAGCAATTTCTCCCTGCATTTTTGTGGATTTAACTAGACCCAGGAATCGCAAGGGGGAAGGAAAGGAAAGAACCACCCCCAGATTTTCCACTTTTAAAAATGAAGACACAGCCTCACAAAAATGTAAAGGCAAACAAACTGATTAAACATAAAATACCTTATTACTGAGCTCCAGCTCACACTCCCTGTGTCTACTCCCATTCTGACAACTGTAGATTTTTTTAAAAAAACCCTAGAAGCCTTAGTAATAGATGTCTTTGGATGGTGATACTTTAAGAGTTGACAAAAAGAAAGCTTTGTGTGGTGAAGATATTAAAAACTGGGTAAAAGTAGACACTGCCTGCTGAGAGAGAAAATGGCTTACATTTAATTGTCCAATAAGGATTTAGGACCTGATCCAAAGCATACTGTGGTCAGTGGGAGTTTTCCTATTGATTTCTGTGGGCTTTGGATCAGGCCCATAACTTATACAGAGCCACATCCTTGGGCCTATACTCCCAGCAAATGACTGACCAAAACTCAAGTACCTTTACAATTTGGGCTCACAACCGCTCTTTCCTCAAACACCTGAAAGAGGTACATTGTGATCCTGCTGAAAGAGTGTAGCAGCCCCTAGGGTTTGTCAGCATTAAGGGACAGGCACATGCATCTCTGATTCTTAACAAAAAGTGAGTAGGTAAGGAATCAATCACAATTTATAACTTCAGAAAAAAAATCAATTATAGGTAAGCAGTTCTTTTCTCCAAAGTGATTCACAGAAGCTACTGTCAAAGAGTAACCTTAAGCCAGAGAATGTAACCTGAAAAAAAAAAGGGGGGGGGGGGGAGAACCACAACATGTAGGTTTCAAGCAGCCAAATGGGATGATGACACCATCTTTCTAACTGCAATCTTCAAGCAAAAGTATCTCATTTAAAATAACTGTTTAAAGAGGCATTTCGTAATCCTTGAGGAGGCAGAGAACTGGGCATTCTCAATGCAAACCATGAACAACAAAGAGCAAACCTGATCTTATGCTGGACAAATATATTAAAATAGTCGAGAGGAAAATCCTGTGGTCTAACATAGTGTGTCACGCTGCACCACTGGAATTGAAGTCTGCCAAGACGCATTAAGTTATGTTCACGAAATGCCCATTCAGTGATTTGGGCACTGTAGAAAAAATTAAACAATACAGTTGACAACTAGAACAAGTGACTAGAGATCAGACAATAGAGAGACATGGTTCACACAGAGGCTTGAACATTAAATTGCTATCAGAAGAGGCTATAGGTGCAGGGCCGGCTCCAGGCACCAGGCACCCAAGCTGGTGCTTGGGGCGGCACCTGGAGGGGGGCGGCGCGGCGCTCCGGCCCCCGGGGAGAGCGGGGCCACAGCCGGGCTCGCCGCCCTCCCCCCGGCGCTCTGGCCGCCCTCCCCCCCCGTGCCCTCCCCCGGCCGCCGGGGGGAGAGCCGAGCCCCTGCCGGGGCTCGCCGCCCTCTCGCCGCCCTGCCCCCGGCGCTCTGGCCGCCGGGAGGAGAGCCGAGCCCCGGCCGGGGCTCGCCACCCTGCCCCTGGCGCTCTGGCCGCCGGGGGGGGGGGGAGAGCCGAGCCCCCGCCGGCGCCCGCGGGGGGCGGGGGCGGCCAGAGGCTTTTTTGCCTGGGGCGGCAAAAAACCCAGAGCCAGCCCTGTATAGGTGAGATATCCAAAGGCACAAATGGAGATTTTTGAAGTTAATGTGCCTTTGAAAATCTCACACTTGGTCTCTTCTAATTGCAATGTATGGATAGTGTAGTGTATATTCTTGTTTAGGTAGTTGCTAGACTTTGGTATCCAAGCCATTCTATAAAGTGGTAAGATCTCTCCAGAATGGCCATGAAGCGGGGGGGGGGCGGGGGGGATCTTGATTTGGTCCATAACCTTCCATGATCACCCAAAACCAAGTGAGATAGGATCAAGCCCCTAGGGCCTGAAGTGCCTTCATTCCATTGGCTGAAGACACTGGCAACAGAAAAAAGAAAACCTGTAAAAAAAGGAGCCCATGGGCATTTTAGTGATTCAGTAAGGGCTTCCTTAGCAAAATGATGTCCCTGAAACAGTATTTCAACCCAATAGTTCCCTCATGACTCCAAAGACCAGGGCTTAGCTGAAAACTAACTATCTTTCATTTTTATGCAGAGTTTTTATAGCCAGGTTGGTCACAGGATATTGGAGAGACAAGGTGGGTGAAGTAATATCTTTTATTGGACCAACTTCTGTTGGTGAGAGAGATAAGCTTTTGAGTTTACACAGAGCTCTTCTTCAAGAAGAATGTCCAATAAAGGATATTACCTCACCCACCTTGTCTCTACTCTATCTTCCATTTAAATAAATAGCAAGTTATTGAACTCCAAGAAAAAGAAACCTGGAACCCAGGCTGAGAATAATGTGGGAAATAGCAAGGTAGACTGTGCTGACAGAAAAAGTATCTACAAGGATTTTCAAAACTATATTGGAGAGTCAGAGGCAAACTTTCTCCCAGTCAGCAGTGTAAAAAACAGTTCAGTTTCTTTTTTAAAGTATATTTTAAAAAATCACAAATATTTATTAGCAGTTTGATAAATGATCTGCAAAAAAAGTAACATACCAAATTCCAGTAACTTGTTGAGAGTGTTTTGAATTCCTCAATACTCAGATTAAGAGGGGAATATAGCAAAATTACCACATATAAACTTTTCTTTCTTTCATGTCTCAAACACCCTGCTGTAAATAGCTGGCTTTGGCTCCAATGAAACGCCCAGTGTGTAATGTTAAAGAGACCACAGAACACTGCTTCAGCCAGCTATGTGAACCACAGAGAGAAAAGTCAAGTAAATTGTTGCTGTGTATTTTTTCCCCAAAATGGTTATTCATACAAGGTTTTTAAACTCCAAAATGCAATAGCAGATAGTGTCCAAGTGCTATTTTGGATTAATGCCAACTCACGAAGAAACCATGACTGTTTCTTGTGATGAGGTACTAAGTCATTGTGCATTACTGGGAGTATGGTCATCAATGGCACGGTGGTGTCGGGGGTTCTCTAGGTGTCCTGGGCCAGCAGTATCACCTAATGACGATACTCTAGGGTGTAATGCCTGCTGGTGAGAATTCAAAGGGGCCTAGTGGCACTATCAGAAGTAGAGTCACCTAGCGGCAAGAATGGGGAGGGTAGGGGAACCTGGGCCCACCCTACTCCACCAGATTCTGACCCAGGGCCCTTTGAAACATGGTACCCTGACTTAGGGGTCAGGTTGCAATACCCCCCAAGCACATTCCCTGCATCGCTTCCTAACCTTGTCCCTTTCACTCTGGTGTTGTCTCCAGGGTTGGATGTGGGGTGTCTCTTGTGTTCTTTCTGCTTTGTCTCTGGCAGCTCCTTCGCTGGCAACAGATCCCACCACCAGCTGGCTTCCTGTGATGCAGCTAGGAGGATCAACCCCGTCAGCTTCGAGTCCCAGAAGCTTTGTGGAAGGAGGCTGTTACCACTCTTCTCCTCAGTCAGCCCAGACTGAAGTGAGCTGCTCCCTTTTGAATGATCCATCTGTTGGGAGCATGCTGAGAAGGGGAGAGGGAGTGTGGCCTCTTGGGCCAAGAACGGTCCTTTAACCCCTGCTTTGCCAGTGCAGGGTTGGTATGCTCCATCACACATGGCTATATCCCATTCTAGGGGAAATTTTATAGCATAAACAGCCAGTATTACGGCAGGCCCTTGAAAACAGTTTAATATGATGGGACATTAAAAAACAGGAATAAGATTATGGACATATCCTTAGAAAAGTTCCATAGTATCATATGATACAATTAGGTTTCAACTGCTACAGAAATTGCTCTGTGACTTAGAATGTTCAGCTTCCAGGTGGCGTCTACATATTTCAAATTAAGTTTCCCAGCACATATTGAACATTTGATCATTTTCAATGAAAAATAAATCTTCAGGGCTCACTATTTTAAGGACACTAACATTCAGATTGTTTTTCTGCCCTACTTACTGAATTGATTTAGCAGGCGAGAGAAACTGGTTTAGGCAACTTAGTATTTTTGTGTTTTGGCAATGAAACAAATGACTTGGTGAAATGGGAACATTTAATGCCCTTCCCTCATTTACCTTACAGTGCTTTATAAATCATGCTTCTATAAGCATTTCCCTTTTATTTATTTGTTTGGATGTGAAATTTGGAATAAGCTAGGATTTTATGCAGAAATTAACCTCATATTAAACTCTTATGGACTGGATAATTGATTCTTTACCATGTCTTTGCAGAGTCATATTTCGTAATACAATTATACCTACTTAATTGGTAATAAGGACAAGTTGCATTCACCAGTTTGGACATAAACTTACACATTATTAAATATTTTGTCTGATCATCATGTCGCTGGACAAAACTATTTTCTGTCCCTGTTGACAGTATTATACAGATTAATTAACTGGAATAAATTGCTCAATTTATTTCAAACTAGGGCAAAGTGTCAAGTTGCAAGAAAGCAAAATGTTTCCTAAATTTTATTTGCATTTAGATATTTCTTATTATCCTGAACTTATTTGGCTTTGGCATATGAATTCTGCTGAGTACAGATCAAGTTATTTAACACATAATTTAAACAATTCAAGTAGAGAGAAAATTGTGGTAATGTCCATCCACTGCAAGCTCCTGCTCATTCTCTGAAGAGATTGGATTGAACTACTCTGAACTGTTGCTACTTAACCCAGGCAAATGGAGTTCCATGACGTAAAGGAAACTTACAGTAAGCAGCAATCTGTTTATATGCCCAGATACTTATTTCAAGGGAAAACTGAAGAGTCTCTTGACATGAAGCCAGTCAGGTGTCTCGGTGGGAAAAGTGACCTGTATTGACTACTTACATGTCTTTTGCTATTGCTGACTAAAATGAACAAATAGAGTTGGCCAGATGCTCAGCTGGAGTATATTGTTATAGCTCCACTGAAGTCAATGGAGCAACACCAATTTACAGCAATGGGGGATCTGGCCAACTGAGTTGTATTTAAAAAAGGTTAGCAAGAATTTACAATATAGGGACCCAGTTCTGCTGTTGAACATGCTGGCACACAGCTCCAGCTAGGCAGAGCCCCACTGACTTCAGTATGGCTGCCCATGCTCTGTCAGTTGCAGGATTGAGGCCTAATTGGACACACTGTGGCATTTTATTAAAACTACTTGGGCTATTTTTAAGTTAAACCTTTGCAGAACAGTACTGTTTTATTGTATACCAGGGACCTATCATTTTGTGACATTTCGTCATGTAGGGGGACCATAGGTTTATTGGCGTTACACCACAGGAGTGATTTTGAAAGAACCGTTGAACATACATGCACAAACCTCTGTCACATACTAACTGGAAAAATCTTTATAAATGTAGTGCTGCCCACAGAATTCAAATTTCAAAGCAGTATGCCCATGGGAAGCTTTTAAACTGCAAGCACATTTTATTCCCCTCTACGTACTAACAAGATAACTCCATACAATTCATATTTTTGCACAGCTCTGGGAGACACCATCAGCAAGCATGTTACATATAAGTATTTGTTTTAAAAGAAACTTAGATTGTACAAATTCATAATCACCATTGATGTTAATATGGTTGTAAGTGGTTTTTTCCCCTTTCATGTTCTTTTAATAAGAAGAGTCAAAGAATGGTGTGAACTATGGCAGATATTAAAGTCATTGCTGTCGTGCACACTAATTTTAATGTGCAATGCAAATCTTATGTACCTAGGTCACCAGCTGCCAAATTGCTCCAGCCAATGGGTGAAATCTGTTACTTTGCCTGAATAGCAGAAGTCTTACTCCTATCACTACAATGCTACAGGAGGCCTCTCTCCAGCTACTAACTATATTATTGAGGTGCTCTCAAAACCCATGGAGGGTGGGAGAGCAGCCCAACACCATGGCAGAGTTTTTCCCCAAAACTCTTTTTTTGCTTTGCAATTCACCGTTAAATCAAGCACACACACAAAAATCTAATATTTTCCACAATTATGACTGTCAAACTGTACAGGAATTTGCATTAGACACAGAAATATAAACAGTGCTATATATACAATACACATTGTTTTGATTTTATGCCAGCATATTTAAAAAGGATATCTGCTGACATATTTGAAAGTTTTTGAAGCAAGACCATTATACTTAAAGTTATGTGAAAAACAAGTTGCCCACAAGTTTAATTCCATCCCTATATAACCTGCAGTGTAATAAAATAACTAAAGTTTGGTTTTTTCCCTTGACAGGGTTGTGGGAAAATGGAAAGAGTGTGGGAGAAAGTGTGTCTGGTAACATATGACTGATACGGAAAGGATTTCTGAGCTTATAGTTGTGAGAAGTCGTCCCCGTCCCCCGTCTCTGTCCTCCCCTCCCCACTCGCCCCCCAAACAAGGGTGTTTTCTTAAAGGTACTCCTGCAAACACACATGCACATGCTTAAATTTACAGA
This sequence comes from Terrapene triunguis, assembly GCF_002925995.2. Taxonomy (NCBI): domain Eukaryota; kingdom Metazoa; phylum Chordata; order Testudines; family Emydidae; genus Terrapene; species Terrapene triunguis. The sequence goes on from NW_020664439.1 coordinate 14,215,541, forward strand.
CAGGAAGATTATTTAGAAATCTAAAACATACATAAGATCCCAAAAGAGGAAAAAAGTTAAAACCATTTAAAAAAAAATAAAGGTACGATACTCAGGCATGCTGATAACGGACTGAACTTTATTTCTTGGCCACCACTACCTGATGTGAGTGAGAGTTACAAAAGATTCTAACCCGTGTCACATGACAAGGATTAATCTTTGTAACTGTGACCTTTGTCAGGTGACCAAGGCATCTCATTCCACAGCTTACTGTTACATTTAGCATGCCAAGATTCAATATTTTTATGGTCCTTGAGGTGTCATTCTGGCAAAGACACCCGGAAGTCTGCAACTCACATTCTTAGGAATGTAATTTTGTTCTCTTTGCTCTAGATAGTTACATTTTTAAACATCCCCAAATTTTCTCCTGCTTGTGGGATGTTACAAGCAAAGTTCAACCAAACGTTTACAGACTGATCATGAAGAGTGAGCAGAATTTAGTCATGTCACTATCAAACAGCATGAGCATAGGCATTTATCCAAAGAGGAGAGAGGAGAAACTTACTGGAGGACAGCTGGGAAAAGAGGATGAAATAGAATGAAAGAGACAAGAAACCTCTCAAAGTTTTAAAAGCATGATTATACTTTACAAAGGGAGGTCAGTGTGGGCTTTCAATTTTGCCTCTCATTGATTCCAAACCATATTTGTTCAGTTCTCAAATAGAAAGAAACTCATCCTGGGATCAAAAGTTGAGTACCATTTTTTTTTCTCGCTTACAGATCACCACCACTTGAGAACTTTCTATGACAGAAATTTAGGGCTTGTCTACAAGAAGCAGCAATGAGCACTATGGGGGTATGATTTCTTATGCCAGCTCAAACGGTGTACATGAATTGGTCTATATAAACTCTGCTGGTGTGCATTAAAAGTTCCTTAGTGTGCTTTAATACTACACTAGGGAATTTTTAGTGCACACTAGCAGGGTCTACACAGACCAATTAATGTGCAACACATTGCAGGGTGTGATTTCTAAAAACACCGCTAATGTGTATTGCTGCTCAGTGCAGACAAGCCCTTAGATAACAATTATGTTGCCGATACATGAGTCAGAATAGTATTCAACTCACCCCATAGTAGCTGTATTGGTGCTGCAGAACTAACATTAGTAATAAGCAATAAGGGTCTGATTCAGGGACACCGTTAAGTATGAGTTTAACTTTAAACATGCACTTAAATTCCACTGTTTTCAATAGCTTTTAAGCACATGCATAAGTGCTTTCCTGAATCAAGACCTATAACTATATTTGTCAGTAACATAAGCAGATGAGGCTGAATGTACACAGGAAGCAGAACTGTAGGCACATTAAGAAGGCACATTTTTACATACTAATTTTCTTGACTATAAATGCAATAGTGTCTTAAAGTGTTCTCTCTGTCATTTCTTAAAATATTTAAGAGCATTCAATGAATTTGAGCATGCTATGACCCAAATATCAAGGTATTACTGACAGCTATTTTTAGACAAACATGGAAATCTTGAAGATGTTTGGAAAATGGGGAAAATGTCTGGCAGACACAACAGAGCATGAATGTGACACTGGGACATAGGTGTAGAATTTTCAAAATAGGTAGGAGCCGAGAGAGTTGTCTTCAGCTATCTACAGTTTGAAAGCTGTCAGCTCAGAGTCTTTATGACTAAGAACTGATGTGTAAAACCAATTTTTAAAAGTATCTCACCATCACAGCTACCCTAATATTTTTATCTTAAACCATTTTTCTTTGCTTATCTTTAGAGATCTGGAATTTGAATGTTTAGTGTAGATCAGACTTCAGTGACATTTTTTTTTTGGAGAAGCTAATATTTACTAACATTTCAGCATTTCCATACTCAAAGCAGTTAAAAAAATTGTTAAATTGCTGTTACTGAAATTGTATCTCCCTGGAGACCTTTATTTTCTATTATTTAGAAAAGCAGAGAAAAGGAACAAGCATTGCTTGTTTGTGAGTCTGACTTTTTAATGACTGAAGTTTTAGGGATTTAGTGGGCTTCTAACTTTGAAACCATGGTGATGACTTTTACAAATACCATATTAACATAAGCTGCAGATTTTGATTTTCTGAAGGGTACCCGGCACTTAATGTCTTTGAACAAGGATTTGTCAATTTTAGCTATATTAATCCTCATTTAAAAGGTTCCATTAACAAACACTGGAACAAACAAACTCCTTTGGAATGATCTAATCTAAAAAGGAGCATGCTGTTCAATCTGTGGTTCAACCTGTAGTTAGCACATAAAACTATTTGAGGATTTGGCTATTTTAGCTATAGCACACATTCCTCACATAGTATTCCAAGTTACATGAAACAGTAATTGCTGTGTAGCAATCTGAGTGTACATGTAAACAACTGGGAAGCTTCATTTAATTAAAAAAAAAAAAAAAAAACAGAAATATTTTCTATCTCTGAATGTGTAGGAAGATCTTATATATGATGGATACATTTGTACATGTCCACATCTCTTAATGCATTTTTGCAAGTGTAACTTATTAATTTTCCTGTTGACCTATTTCCTGTCAAGGTTGGTATGAAAGAATATTTTTCAAAAGGACTAAACATACTCAGCATACCACTCGCTAAATGTTTATTTGCCCCCAAAATTAAGTATTAGAAAGGGTAACGTCAATGGGTCTCCAGGAAAATTAAACTTGATTCAAATTCCAGACAGTCAGACTAGAGTGCTGCTGACAATCCCTTTTGCTCACATCAGGTAGCATTTTAGTATGCAAGTAGCCCTATGAGAGCCAGATTCTGGCCTCACAAGTTCCCATTAGCATAACCAGTTTAATGCGAAATGGGCAGCAGAGGTAGCAACATCTGTAGTTAAGGTTGCCCAACACTTTCCATTTTAAGACCCTATTTTCAATTGCTTATAACTTTGCAAAACTTAAACCATTCAGGCTGAAATTTTCCATTCCAGGTCTCCACCTCCGGCTGAATCTTTCTGGACAGTTTCAGTGAAAATGGTTCAGTTATTTCCAAGAACAAGGTAGAGGAAAATATATTGTTTTGCCCATGTTAAAAAATTTGGACAACAGTTTCACTGAGATGCTCTAACATTTCTAATCTTGAGAGCAAGGGCTAAAAATGTGGCAAGGGCATTGACCTGGAATAAGGGATAATTTGCTGTTCCTGTGAAAATTTGCTCAAATTTAGCCAAGTTATAAGGCTCTGAATATGTCAGTTCATACAAGTAGAGACTTGGAAGAATTTGGCAGCTAAATTCTCTGAAGATTCCATCTGCACTGAGCATGTTAAATCCCTCACAGCTCCTACATGCCAACCAGAATGTGCATGCACCATCCCCACAGAGAGACTGGGCATGCTCCAGCCCAGGACTGGGGAAGGGGCATGGGGTGGGGAAGAGAAGGAGGCAGGGGAAGCGGCGGTTGGGGGAAAGAGGCGGGGGAAAGAAGGGGGTGGGGTGGGGAGGAGATGGAGTGGTGGGGAAGGGGCATGGGATGGGGGAAGCGGGGGCCGGGGGAAAGCTGGACCCCAGCATGCGGCATCCCCTTGGCAGAAGCTGGGACTCCCCTGTTAAGCAGGCCCATCGAACCCTCACCCTGACACGCCCCACCTCCCCTGCATCTGTACCACCCTGATGAGCCCCCCCAAACACCTTCCCCACTGAGCCCCAGCCACCTTTACCTAGACCCCCCCTGCTGAGCCCCAAACACCTTCATCTGGATTTCCTGCAGAGTCCCATTGCCCCTGCACCTGGAACCCCCCAATGAGCTTCTGTGCATCCCGATCTCCCACTGAGCAGCCCGCACCCAGATTGCCCCCAAGAGAATCCCCTCAGGAATATGGGGTGCCGTGCAGCTGTGATGGTGGGACTGTGAGGAAGGTGGTGGGCAGTGTGGAGGTCTATGGGCGGGGGACGCTGGGCAAGCGGTGTTGTGTGCAGGCTGCTGTGCAGTTGTGATGGGAGGCCAGCAGGGGAGGTCTCTGGGAGGGCTGGGGGCTGGGCATAGAGATCTGTGGTGGAGGTCTCTGGGCAAGGGGGATCTGGGCATAAGGATGGGGCACTGGGGAGGGGGGCGGTGTGGTGCGGGGAAGGGGTATGCTGGCAGCACAGTGCTGGGCAGGCCAGTGTGCGTCTCGCAGCTGCAGGTTTGTAACCAGTGCCTTCCTGCTGGGCTGCGCAGAGTAGGGTTGCTCCCACTGCACTCTGCCTCATGGCCCCCAGCCCACCCTTCACTCTGGAGACTAACCATCCCGCCTCCCTGCACCTTGCCCCATGGAGACCCACATATATGTTTGGTGCTGGGCCCACAAAAAGTTAATCTGGCCCTGCCTGCTGGCCCCCTGCCCTTAATTCCCAGGGCTGGCTATGATGGCTAGTATCCTTATATAATATGAATTAGTTATGTCGGAAACCACTTTGCATGCATCTCTTTTAAATGGACTATGGTTGAAATGAGTAAGACACGTACGAGACTTTAAGAAAACCTTTCATCCATTTCCATGTCATTGTTGGAGTTCTTACTACTATTATTAGCCCTGTTTATTGTGGTAGTGTCCAAGGGCCAATCAAGAATGGGGCTCCAGTGCACTAGGCACTATACAAACACAGAGTGGTAGCTGGTCCCTGTCCCAAGGAGCTTACAGTCTCAACAGCCAAGACAGATACAGGGTGGGGGAAGGGGCAGAACACACCAGCAGAGTGAACAATGTGATGGCAGCAAACTGCATGTTAGTGTCACTTTTTTATGTTTTGGGGGGGTGATTTACTTAGGAGGGGGTTGGCTAAATGAAAAGAAAAGTGAAGGGAAGGCAGGGCAGGGGGACAGGGCTGGGGAGAAGTAAGGAGGGAGGGGCAGGTGTGGTGTGAAGCTGAGGTGAAGAGACTGTGAGGGAGGTGGATGGTTGGAGCAAACAACCAATTAGCACAGGCAGAGACTGTCAGAGAACAGTCTACAATAATGACTGGGGTGTCCAAGATCCCTGCTCAGCTGCTCCTATCGAATGGAGTCCCTGGCTGGCTCTTCTCTGCAGTTCTTCCCCCGGGCTACAAGGCGGTGGGGAAAGGAGGCAGCAGTGGATCCTAGTGCCCCCAGAGCACTGGGAGGAGGAGAAATGACTCAGATTGGGCTCCATTTTACATAAAACACACACAGTGCAGCATTCCCTGCTTTGCTGATTCTGTCCCTAGAGGCTGGAGCCTTTTGCTGGCTCCTCTCTTCAGTTTTCCTGCAAGGCCACATGGTGGAGGGGAGGAGAGGCAGCACCTGAGCCACAACACCCCTCCCCACCAAAGATGCCCACCCTAAGCATCTGAATTTGCTTTTGGAATTTGGAAACTACATTCTGAACCACAAACACCACAATTTTGGAGGACAGGGTGGGAAGATAAGGAAACAGATGAGTCAGCATAGAAGAGCCTACACTCTTTGACCCCCCCAACTCTGGAGATTACGGTGGAAAACTCAGCATATGGAAACACCAGTCCTGCTATCAATCATCATTTTGTAGCTTTCAGGCCACATGCTGTCAGGCTTCATTTCTGGACTCAGGCTCTGAGGGCAGCCCTCTCGCTAGTTAGGTAGATTTACTGGGCTGGAACATACCAACATAAATGATTCATGAAAATGAAAGTATTTATTGCATGCCCCCTTGTTCTTGTATTAGGAGAACAGGTAAATAGTGCCTACCATAAATCGCAAGTCTCTCTTGTTAGCCTTATGACCAGGTGTAAACTACACATCTGTTTAGTTGGGGGCTACAGACGTGCCATTCTGATTTAAAAGTGTACAATATTCAGTATAAAATGGATTTTTTTTTTACCATGAGGCTATCTATAAAGGACTTTGCTAGAGGAAGGACAATGGCTATTGTCTTGAATGTTGGAAAGGCTAACATATGAACTGTAATTTTATAGCCATGTGTCAGCACTGCACTGTTTTGTCATGCAATTTCATTGTCAGTTTTTCTCTAGCTTACAAAAGTTTTACGCCATTATAACCCCATTGGCTTCAGTAGGGTAACGTCTGAATTACACCAGTTTAAGTGAGATCCCACTGTGTTTAGTAAAGATCATTTGAGTAACCTCATGTGACTCTGGATTTAACTATTTGAATGGTTTAAAATCACTATTGTGCTTTGGGAAAACATTAATAGCCCCTCATATTGCAATCAGTTTTCCACTTCTAGGAAAGATCTTACTATAGTTGGAGTATCACAAAGCTAAAACAAACCAATGCAATCAGAATCCAGGCAGATATTCCACACCACCTTATTCTTTTGAAAGAATATTTTGAGAGTCCCAGCAATATGAAAACACAACACATACAATTTAGGATCAGACACATTTAACCCTGAATTTCTTTGCCTTTGGAGGACAAAGCCAAATCAGTGATACATCTTTTAATAGGTTTCCTGTTGTGATCTGTTTTCTGGGGCATTGCTCTTAAGCCTTCACTCCTGTGAATTTTTCGGAAGACAGTTTAATTGACTTACTCCTTACTGGAAAGGATTTAAAAACTGAACAGGCACATGCACAGAGTTGAGAGTTGAAATACATTAAGATAAAGTTCATGTCAAACATAAGCAATGATGACATTACTGCAAGGGGAAAACAGAGACTATACTTGTTTGATTCAGTGCTCTGGTAGAAACCATATTCTGTACAAGTCTGATTCAAATCACTGCCTGTAACAGGAAGCGTGGGCCAGATTTTCAGCTGATGTATAATGACTTCAATGGAGCTGCACCAATTTACACCAGTTGAGGATCTGGCTCCTTTTTCTTGCTAGTTATGTGTGTGGAGAAGAGGGTGAGAATGGAATCAGACACATTTACAAAACTTCACAGACCAGATCATTGGAAATGCTTCTGCAACAGAAAATGCAGGAGGACTGTGCATTGCATAGGATAGACACCATAAAGAACAAGGAAGTTATCATTGTCATTGTACTTGCCTGCCACTGGTCAGCATTTTAAAAGGACCAAATGGATATGTATGTGTCATCTAGGGTAAACTCTAAAGTTTATTCCAGAGGCTTCTGTTATGGTTTGAGATATGATTAGAATTCTCCAAATCAGCTAGATTCAGAAACTGGCAAACATGACATTCAGCCCGGATAAGTCATTCTATTTGTTTTCTCCATTAGTACGATTTCCAACTATTCCATATTTAGTGAATACGGTTTTGTATTCACTAAATATGGCGACGCCATGCCTCTGCTGCTGCTACCCATGATGCCACAAGCTACATGACTATTTATACTCACACTAGCTCTCTGAGAGTTAGTGAGAGTATATGTACCCAAGCAGGGGAATCGTACCCCTAGCTTGCAGCCTGGATGTAGCCTAAGAGAATTATGTCAATTCTTATCTTCATATAAACATGTTTTTGTAAAAGTCAGAGTAACCAGTACTGCAAGAAAGTTTCCTCACCATCTGTGTCCAAGTGAAGTGCAATGAAAGTTTCAAACTATTAACTGACACCAGGCATTTCCATACAGACCTGGAAATGCCAGTTTCTCCAACGAAGAAAGACAAGATTAAAAATAGATTTTGGGGCACTCTGTTACCTCCATTTACGCTGGCCCATCCCAGAATGGGTTAGTCATTTCCTGCATATCTTTGTTATCTTATGACCAGGTATTTCATGTCAAAAGTGCTCAGCATCAGAAGAAAAACTGCTGAGTATCTGTCGCACGGTGATCCAAGGCAAAACTTCACAGCACTTGGATAGTGAAGTTAGTGCCTCTTACTTCCTGTCACGTCAGTTACCACAACACAAAAAACAAAGTTTATTGTGTACGTTTGTGTGGGATCAAGTTGCCTTAAGGACCTACACAGAAGATGTAACAATTAGAATGCTGCCTACCTTTTATATTGTGCTTTTCATTCGTAGATCTCAAAGTGTTTTATGTAAGAGTTAAGCATCATTATCCCCAATTTATATATGGGGAAACTGAGGCACCTTTGCCACAGTCTCCCAGCAGGAGTAGTGGCAGCACTGGCTAGAACCCAGGTCTCTTGAATCTGAGTCCGATCCACTAAGCCACACTGCCTTAAAGCCTTCCAGCAGGCTGGCTATGAGATCAACTGTCAACATTCTCTCCAAACCTCTCTGTTTTTGTAGTTAGCATCTATATCCATAGACAATTCAAGAGAACAAAAGCCAGGACCAAAGAGATATTTTTCCTTCTCCATTCTCCACAGTAGACAAGCATGACTATGTGTGCAGGGTTTTTTTTTTTTTTTAAAATAAACATCAATTTTGGGGCAAAGTGCAAAATACAATCAGTTGATTATAGTGAAGCCCCATTACTGCTTTGTGGAAAGCTGTTCTCTTGTCATAGCTAGTGTTTTCTCTACTAGCTTAGTTGGACAAGTAAATTGGCTGGATCCATTCAAAACCTATACCAGCTGTAAAGTCAAGGATTGTGTGTTACAGTCTCTCTCATTAGTGAGACCACAGCAATTAATCTCCTAGCCTCATAGGTGCCAACTCTGTGGGTACTCCAGGGCTTAACCACCCAGCGAAAAAAAAATAAGGGGTGCTCAGCACCCACAGGGCTGGATTAATCTTTTGTGGGCCCCGATGCCCAGACCGTGGCCCTGCCCCCCGCTCTGCGTGTGCTCCGCCTCGAGGCCCCGCTCCTGCTTGGTTTCTTTCCCCAAGGCCCCGCCTGCCACTCGCATTGGGGTGGGGAGAGAGGGGGGAAGGAGTAAGAGGGCGGAAAGGAGAGGATGGGGGGGGAAAAAAAGTCAGCGCCTGCACTGCAGACACTGAGATGGGTCTTAAGGAGGACTAGAAACAGGGAGGAAAATGTGTTGCTAAAGGAGAAGCCCCGTGCAGAAAATGCACAGTAGAGCTCAGAAGGTTCTAAAGTGCAGGAACTGCTGATGAGACAGTGAAGAATGGTGTAACAGAGTACATAGCAGGGATCAGCAATGTAAAAAAATTGACATGTCCATATCTGGTGCAGACTTAAAGAGATGCAATGAAATATGTAGGAGGAAAAAGTCTCCCCACCACAGAGGAGAGAAACCCTGATCCTCTGGTTGGTCTTGTGCTGGCCACAGAGGAGATCATATCAGCCTTTGGACTGCTTTAAACTCCACAACTGGTGACAATCACCAAAAGGTCATCTCCCAGCTGTAAATCACAATATACTCTGGCATAGGGGCTGTATAGCTGCTGAGGACTCCTCTATGGCAGAATACAGCCAAAGCTTGCCCAAGTTTAAACCAGGAGACCCAATCCTAAGAAAACTAGATGGAGAAAAATATTGGATAACACCAGCTGTTGTCATTAGACATAGACAGTACCTTACACTCTTATTTGATCAAGATAGATCAAGGTGCTTACTATAGAAGAAACAGGTAGGTTCCAAACCCACCTGGATTCTCATGTGACCATAGTAGCAGTACTAAGCATACCATGGCCTTATTAAGGTAATAATCCTGCTGAGAAAAGTCATAAACCTATGGAACAGGGATTTGGGATAATCCAAGAAAAAACAACAGAAGAAAAAGCTCCTCCTCTCCAGGCCAGAAGACAACCAAAGTTGGATGAGTGGTGGTGTTGGCAACTCATCCAGCTCTATAATTTATTGCTGAATGTTGATTCTTGTTTGTTTAACAAACTAAAAGGAGGGAGGGAGAGAAAGATGTGGCGATAGCATACTCTTAAAAATTGTAACAGGACGGAGGGGGAACGTGGAAGATTCTGGAAGAAATCTCAACAGTGAAGCAGAAAGAAGGGGAGAAACAGAGAGAGGCTTTAGTGAATGGATTATAGTGTTTTCTTACAGGACCTACTGACATTACTCTAAGTCTAGCTGCACTAGCAAGAATCTAAATTATGTAATATTCTTAATAGCCCACATAACACTGACGTATCTAGTTTGCAACTAAGTTAGCAGAGCAGAAATGCCACTGTTCTCTTTATATGGGTTATCAATTCTCCCCACTCCCCCTAAATCTCTCTCAACAATTGCACAGCAATCGCTAATAGAATGTTTGTGTCAGTTAATACACAAGCTATTTTGAAAGTTGTCTTCATTACAAAATAATATTTCTGTTAGAATGAAAAGTGTGTTGGAAGCATGATGATGTATCCACTCCTGCAGATTTTTTGATATTTTCTTGACAAAACAGACCACGAGGTTCTAATTAGGAAGCAGCGTGATGTCCATTCAGCTAAGCAGTAAAATCAGTACTCTCAGCCTTGGCAAACTTTCCAGCCTGGAGCAATCCTTAATATGCACAATGAAATGTCGGTCATCACATTAGTTGTGGCCCGTGGTTCAGCTTTCCAATTACACTCCACCCTACTTCAGTTTCCAGATCCAGGAAATGTATTGTTAAAAAATAAGTATTGGCTTTAGAGCTAACATAGGGAGTCAGCTTTTGAAAACAATAGTTTTGAAAAATATGAAAGTATTCAGCCTAGCACTTGTGGATTATTGTCCACCTACAGAAATTCATATAAATGAACCTTTCAGAATGCACTTAGTGTCGGTCTGTACTCTGGAGTAGAGAGACCAGGGAATTAGCATTTACTGCTCTTTTGTTTTGTTGGAGGTACCGATTTCTAACATTGCCGAGCAGATTTGAAGTTTCACCTTTACTCAAGTGGGAGAGGGGGAGGGGAAGGGGGAGGGAACCCCCCCCCCCCCGACTTTGGTAGTTCAGTTTGTGCTATTGCACAGTAACTCATTCAGGGTAGTAGCTAAAGCTGTAATCATAGGAAACTTACCAAAATTGTAAGAAGGAAAGTGAACGAGATGGAGGGGGACAAGAAGTGGAAAGTCATTGGAAAAGTGGGTTTTTAACTGAAATTAATACAATTGGAGGATGACTGGTCTTGTAATTAAGTCAAAAGCTGTCAGGAATCAGAGCCTGCAGCAGAGCTAGTCTCCAAGCAGCCTCATCAGTACAACTGGCCTGCACTGGGCTGCTTTATTGGCCATGCTACCTGATGGGCTACAGGGACCAGCACGCTGGCTCTTCAGCCAGCAGCAGGAGCAGCTTGCTGGCTTTGCAGTACTCATGCCCACCATTGTGCCTGCTCCTGTGTTACCTTGTCCTGCTGCTTGTGCCTTGCCTCTGTCCTGCCCTTGCCTGACACCCTGCACACTCCAGTTCCTGGCCTCTGGTTTGCCCTTTGAGTCTGGCTCCTGATTACAGACTTCAGCTTGACCCTCAGCTCTGGTATCTGCTTCCTGCCTTCCGCTTTGACCCTTAGCTTTGGCATCAGACTGATGACTGCTCGGACAACTGGGCTAGACCACCCTCGTCCTGGTCAGCTGACAAAGGGAACCAAGAGAGCTGGGTTATGTTTCTGACTGTGTCATGGAGTTTCTTTGTGATTATGGACAATTCTCTGTTTCTCAGTTTCTCCTTCCATCTGTGAAATGAGGACAGTGCATCCCTACCTCACATGGATGTTGATAAATGAAAAGTGCTTGAGGGGAACCTTCTTATCTGAAACAGTATGGCAGGAAATTTACTGTTAAAGACTGTGGGTGAAATCCTGGCCCCAGAGAATTCAGTGGAAAAACTTCCTCATTGACTTCAGTGGAGCCAGAATTTCATCACTGGACTTACTGAAAATTATTGATTCATACCAGGTGAACACATATATGTCTCTCTCTAGATCTACATCTCTTCATGAGCTTCACCTAGTCAATATCATCCTGGGAAGTGTCGCTAGGCTATCAGCAGGAGTTTAAATATTGGGAATGGCAAAGAAACTGAGTTGTTGGATTACCATTGGCTGACTTTAATTGTCATATGATTCTCTGCAACCACAAAACATTTCAGCAACTAAACTCTATTTCAATGGCAAGCCTCCCATTGATTTCAACAGAGCCAGGATTTCTCCCCAGAGAACTAAGTTAGGAAATCTATTGCATTATAACTGCTTATTAGCAGTAATAGAATCACAGGGTTTAAGGCCAGAGGGGAGCATCAGATCATCTAGTCTGACCTCCGGTGTATCACAGGCCACCAACACCACCCGGGCCCTGCACACTACACCCAATCACCAAAATTAGACCCAAGTGCAGAGTAGATGAGACTTATTTGCCACAGGGAGAGGACAGGAGAGACTGAGGTGTATCAATCGCCAAGGTCCCTGCAATGGGATGATGAAGGGAGATATATGCAGATAATCCTGGCAAGTGACCCACACCCACATGCTGCAGAGGAAGGTGACCCCTACCCCTACCCCATGGTCCCTGCCAATCTGACCTGGGGGGAAATTATTTCCCAATCCCACATATGGCAATCAGTTAGATCTTGAGCATGTGAGCAAGAACCAGGCAACTAAGCACCTGAGAGAGAGAACATATTACTACTTCTCTCTCTCTACTGGAAATGCTTTGCCTGATGCATCGTAGGATTGCATTTTCTTTTTTTCCACAGCTGCATCACATTGGTGGTTTATAGTCATCCTGTGATTGATCCACACATCCAAGTCTCTCCCTTCCCCTGTCACTTCCAACTAACGAGCCCCCCAATTTGTAGCAGAAATTCTTATTATTAGACCCTACATTCATAACTTTGTATTATTAAATTCCATCCCATTTCTGTCACTCGTGTCCTCCAGGTCATCGACATCTCCGGTATCACATTCTGATCCTCCTCTGCATTGACGATGCCCCCAACAAAATATTTTGATATTGTGCCATTTCATTTGATATTGTGCCATGATCATTAATAAAAATATTGAATAAGAGTTGTTCCAAAACTGATCCTTGAGGAACTCCACTAGTAACCGCCCTCCAGTCCAATAATTCACCTTTCAGCACAACCCTTTAACCAGTTCCTTATCCACCATACAATGCTTGTACTGATCCCAATCTTCCCTAATTCAATTAATAATTTTCTACGTGTTGTATCAAATGCTTTACTGAAGTCAAGTAGATCAGATCCACTGCACTTCCCATATCTAAAAAAAATCAGTTATTTTCTCAAAGAAGGAAATCAGGTTAGTCTGGCATGTTAGTAAACTCATGTTGCATTACATCCCCTTTACTATATAGCTCTGTGGATTTAATTATTCTTTCCTTCACAGTTTGTTCTAAAACCTTGAATACTATTGAAGCCAGACTAACAGGTCTGGAGTTGCCTGGATCACTTTTTTCCCATTTCTTAAATATAGGTATGATGACATCAGTTATTCTCCAGTCACATGGTACTACCCCCCAAATAGACAGATTTAAAAAAAAAATTCTTGCTACCAGACTAGCAATCTCATGTGCCAGTTTTTCAGTACTGTAGGATAGAAACTAGCCAGTCGCCCTATTTGAGTGCACTAAGCTCTTAAAAGTTTTTCTTCTACCTCAGATGAGTATATGAAAATGGAAACAACCACATTTCCATCAGCCATTCTGCCTTCATGCGCACATTCCACGTTATCATCCTTATTGAAAACTGAGGGAAAATATTCTTTTAGTTTTTAGGCTATGTCTATATTACCTTTAATCTCCTTTCCATTCACACTGTATAGTGACAGAACCTCATCCCTCCTTTTTTTATGTATATAGCAAAAAAACTTTTATTATTTGAATTTCCTTGGCAAGAGCAAATTTGGCTTGACTTTTATAAATTCTAACTTTAATCCTACATTTTCTAACCTCCAAGATATAGCTTTCTTTGCTGATCAATCTCTTTTTCCATTCTCTGCTTACTCCTAATGACCTTTTTGAGATGGTTATTTATCCAGCTGGTCTGGAGCATTTCTCTACAGATTTTTTCCGCCCTTGCTTGGGATGCAAATTTCTGACAGTTTCTGTGTAGTTGATTTGAAGAAATTCCAAGCCTCCTTCTGCATTTAAGTCATTGACCTCTTCAATCTAGTGGACTTCTTTAACTAAATCCCTTAATTTCCCAAAGTCTTCCCTTTTGAAATAAAAAACCACAACAGTTGACTTTGTTTTAATTATCCTTCTATTTAATTTAAACTGAATCAACTCATGATCACGTGAGCCAAGGTTATTCCTCTAAACAATCTTCTATGATGTCCTCACTACTTACCAAAACTAAGTCTAAAATTGCATCACTCTTGTTGGCTCAGTGACAATTTGATGAAGAGATGTGTCATCTATCATGTCTAAGAATAACTGGGCCTACCAGTATTAGTGGCATTTGTCCTCCAATTTTTACCCGGGAAGTTAAAATCTCCCTTTCTGACACAGTTCCTAGATATTTCTCTCTATATATTTCTCTCTCTAATAATATTAAAGAGATCTGTATCCATATCCAAGATTGACCCTGGGGGTCTATAGCAGACCCCTAACACTATCCTAATAGAGCCTGGTACAATCCTTCCCCAAAGCGATTTTGACCCAGACAGATTCTGTTTTGTCTATATTATCACTTCTTATTTCTTGTATATTAATGTACAATGCTACCCCATCACCTTTACCTGTATTCCGATTTCTCCTAAACCACACATACCGTTCAGTACTTGTAACCCAGTCATGAGTGCTATTCCACCAGGCTTCTGTAATTCCTATAATATCCAGTTTTGCCTCCTGCACCAGTAATTCCAGTTTCTCCATTTTATTGCCCAGAATCCAGTATTCAGGCTTTTCAGATGTTTCCCTCAAGTCTCCCCTAGTTTTCTAGCCAGATTAATTATAATCCTTTCACTAACTGTCTAACACCAAACTGACTACTACTCCACTCAATATTTGTACTTTCTTTCTCATTATCCACGCTCTTACCTTGTGTTGTTAATAAGACAGAAAAGGCTGAGAATGGGATAATGAGAATTGTAAGGCAGGCTTTGTGGAGAAAAATAACCTAATTTAACAGTTTCAGTTGTATTCAAAGGCTTCAGAGCCAGCAACAGGGTTTCTTCAACAAAATCTGCATTGCTGAAATTCTCATTTCTGCAGGGACTTTTTTCGTGTTGTGGTTAGATGGTGCTTTAACAATAAACAGGGATCTTCGCCGTAAGGGATTTTGGATACTGTCAAAGCAAGCAGCATTTTAAACCTACAACAACCCTTAACTAATTGCAAAAGTCAGGCCAGACAGTACAGAAAGACATGAAGCCGATATTTTGACAGATTGGGACTATGCTTTGAGTAAGGGTGACACAGCATGGGCCTTTGCAAAGAGACACAGATTCCAACTGACATAAGCTAAAGCTGTACATCACTCTGAAAAACCTGAAAACTGCATCTGAAAAACTACCAAACTCGTTCACTGTATGCAGGATATGCAGTTTACAAACTAAAACCAACACATTAAAGAGGAGATATTTCTTATCCTTCCTCTCTCTCTCTCTCAAAGTTGTCATTAAAACACAAGGGGAATGTGAAACTGCAGCCTTTTCCTGTTTCTGATCCAATATTACAGATTGAAAACATACATGTCAGTTTTCAGAGGAGCAAGCAGCACTAACACTAAAACCTGTTTAGAATTCAGATTTAACTGAATCTAGCTAAGGTTTTCAGTAATGTAACTGGAAATTATTTTTAAAAACACACATGATTTTATTTTCCAAAAGAGAAAAAATTATTCTTGTGCTTATCAACCAAGAGATGTTAATAGCGCAGTTAAACATGTGAAAGTTGATCAGCACTGAACTTACAGACCTAATGGCTAGTAGACTCATTAATGCAACAGGAATATTTAGAGAAATACAGAAAACAAGTCACAGCTACTGTTCCTATGAGATATTCTAGAGACTGAAGGCCTGGAACTAGAGGGTGCAAACTGTGCATTGCCCTAGCATGTAATCCTTGGAACAGGAGTCACCATTACTGTCCCCACACGTTCCAGCATGGTAACACAACTACAATACAGGGCCAGGGTTTTATAATTGTGCCTTTCCTGGGTAGAGCTGGTCAAAAAGTAGCTTGGGAGCCCTGAAAACCCTAGAACCCTGGTGGAGGCTCAGGCTAGCCCCACGGATTGCCTCTGCCAGTGCCACAATGGCCACACAGCTATTTTTAGCGCACTAGTGCGAGCCCTGCTGGCACAAGTCTATCAACCCCGGGCTGGGAGGCTTGCCCATCCCTCTGCAATGTAGATACACACTGGGGGCCCTGTTCTGGTGCAGGGGGCCTAGAAACAGGGCTGCTAGGTCTCCATAATGCTCAAGGGGCCCCATCAGTTTTGTTTCAAAAAGTCAATAGAAAAATATGCTCTCCGTGTTTTTTAGATGACACTTCACAATTCCCATTCTGTGGAAAATTTTGAAATATCAAGATTTTAGTCCAATGAACTTTTTAAAAAAAAAATTGGAAAATTTCCCACAAACTGAGAATTCTGGATTTTGATCGGCCCTACTTCTGGGTGCCCTGACAATAAAGCCCTCTCTGGCCATAGTCACCCCATTTGGCTAATTCTAGGCACCTCAGAGGATTGAGATCATCAGGAACTTTGGGAGGTCATATTGCCTTTTACTTCAAAAGGCCTGCAGCCTAGCTTCTGGCGCTATGAACCCAGGAATGAGACAAGGCCCGGATATGTATAGGCTTTAGAAAACTACCCTATCAAGTCTGCAGTTCCATAGCATTCTCATTCCCTTTGATGGGAGGTGGTGGGGAGAAAGGCCTCAGTTTAACTCTCTGTTGGGGGAACACCAATTGGATGAGTCCAAGCCACAACGTTTGATCTCATTCCAAGCTTTCCCAGAGGTCAGGGGTGTTTGAATAAGGGTTTTTAAATCCTGGCCCAGATCCTTAAAGAGAGTCAAAACCAGTTTATTGTAAACATAGATAATATATAGAGTTACTGTTTATGTGCCAGAAGGGTTTTATTTTAAATCCTACATTGATTCAAAAAAGAAAAAAAAAACAGAAAAGAAAAGAAAAGAAAAAAGAAAAATTAAGAGCCCCATCCCCCAATCAATAAAACAAAAGTTCTCCCTGGAGCTGCACAATACAAATGATCTGGAATTCATAATGGTACCATCTGCCTCCTTCTAAGATGTGATCAATCACTCTGAAATTTTAAACACCAACAGTTTCCTTTATCCAATAACTATGTCCAAATCAACTTGTTTTAAACAGCTGAACAAAGGACACGGTGGCCTTTTATGGTACACAGGGCAGCTCCATTAAGAACTTTGGGGTATAAAAGCTCCTTCAGGGCGAACGTCCATTGAAATCAAGTCTGTCGATAAAGCACTAACTTTCCCCATTTTTGCAACTATTGCGGCAATGCAGATACTTAATTTTCGAAGAAAACCACTGGAAGGTTTAGGTTCTAAATTGTTACCAGGTTTTATGTGGTCATGCAGTGGGGTGCATTGGAAAATAAGGACTATTTCCTCCCCTTAACCTAGTCTGTGCATAGGCTTCCCAGAATCACAGCCCTTGCACTGCGGCTGCTACTGAATTGCTTCATCTGACCATGTTCTCATAATAACACCCCCGCATCCAGAAGCAACTTGACAAAAAGTGGTAGGGAGCAGGGGATCCCTCCCTCTCTGAACCAGCCAACAGAGATAGCCAGTTGTGCAGGGGGGCAGGGGTAAGAGGGGAGAAACACATGGGTGACCTTGGTGGAGCAGGGGTTGCCTTCCTCTGCAGCATGGGGTGCAGGTCACTTGCTAGGATCATCTGGCTATATCTCACTACATATGTTCCCTGCCACTGCAGGGCCTTCCAGCACTGGTTCACCTCGGGGTCCCTCCTGTTCTCTGAAAACAATAATTTAGTCTCCTGAAGGCTGTGAAATACAGGAGGTGAGACAAGATGATTTAGTGGTCCCTTCTGGTCTGAGCTCTGTGATTCGATCACTTTACTCCCCACAGCACAATTAATGAGGAACTGGTTCTCCCTCTGGGGCACTATGCCTCTGCACTGCTCCTTACAACAGGCTGTTCCTAAAAGGCACAATTGAGCCCTTAATTAGGAATAAAAAATTCAAAAGATCACCCAAACTTTGCCAACCGGTTAAATGCAGTCCCCAGCGGCACTGCCAGTATTGTGCAGCAAGCCATATTAATAATCCATCCAAAATTCAGATTTATAAAGGGCATGTCTACATTAGCAGGCTGACAGCAGCATAGCTGTACCGATGCAGCTGTGCTGCTGTAAGATCGCTCATGTAGCTGCTCGATGCTGACAGCAGAGAGCTCCCCATCGACATCATTAAACCACCTCCAACGAGTGGCAGTAGCTATGCCGACAGGAGAGCGTCTCCCACCAACATAGCGCTGTCCACACCAGCGCTTCTGTTGGTGTAACTTATGTCGCTCAGAGGGGTGTCGCTAAGTAACATACGTTATATCAACAAAAGTGCTAGTGTAGATATTCCCAAAGTATTGGTGCAGCCATCAATGTTTCTGCATTATCCTGTTCTGACAAATCTTGCAAAAAAGATACAAAATATTTACTTTTATTTCTGTTCTCAGAAGATGAGTAAGCAGTCCAAAAAAGGGCTTGAATGTAGGATTTCTTATAACCATTTGGTACCAGACATGCCCTCATCATTGGCTTGGAACTAGTCCATACTGAACAAGTAGTGGTTTGTTGAGGCTGGCAATAAACTGTTTATTTTCTTAGACAAAAACGTTGAATCATTGACAAGTTCATGATTCATTTCCCCTCCTAATTTTCTCTGATGGACAGCTATTTATTCACCTGCTATATCTTTTCTTGGCTTACCTCAGGGGCCTCACTAATTTTATTTGTGCTGGTCCTTATCTACACAACAGAAGAAAAACAAACAAAAACGTCACAGCAAGGGAACAAAACAGGACAGAGAATCTGCCCTATAGTACCTACTCTGCTTTTCATGAAACCAAAGGGAACAGAATTGTCTTGTTAGCGTTAACTCAAATAGTGATTTTCAGTGAGTGTGTCACCTTTCTTAATGCTTGCTTCTTAACATGGACTGCACATGCAATATGAACAACAAAATGCTTTGAAATATCTAGTCTCCTTTTCTCTGTGCTGCCTTTTAATGCTATATGTGTCACATACCACTGCAGTTCCATCACCAGGTGGCTGAATGGAGGTGCAAAGATTAGTGATTAAAAGCTGAAGCAAATCATCATCAAGTGAAAAGTTTTTAAGTTATAACATATGGGAAAAAATTTGAATGACCTAAATTAATTTTCTATCAGTTTTCATGCAAAGTCACTGATGCTAAAAACTGACTTTCCCTGTGCTATCTATTAAAATTTCTTTTGGGAGGGTGAGGAAAAAGGATTTTCAAGATGTAAAATAAGGTGTAGGAGCCAAGCTTTTTCCTGCACCATTTTAATTCTGACGATCTGCCCACTTATCTAGATTCCACCTAACATCACCATGAATGTGTGATTTGATGCATATTGCAAAGCCCACCAATGTACAGTTCTCACAGCATGGTGAAAGCTGTTTGAGACTGCATTTCCAGTATTTTTCTGAACAACCTTTGTGCTTTTGAAAATGTCTAAAGGCCTGATCCAAAGTCCACTGAAGTCAACAGAAGACTTCCATTGACTTCAATGGGCTTTGGAATTGGCCTGAACCCAGGAAGCATCTGAAATTGTGAAACAGCGGTTAATAGGATTTCACTGAACATCTGGTCATTGTCAGTGTCAACAGAAGTATACTGAAATCAACATTAATGATGTTGGCCCTGTGCAATTGTTATTTTTTTATAAAACAGGGAATTTTAAGTTCACTGTACACAAGTCTATTTACTGGCTTCATTTATTGTTTTCATCAGTTTTCTTTCCCAATGGCCTACAAAGAGAAGAGCCACAAATAATATACAACAGATATTTTCCAAAACATTTACGGCCTAGATGATCCTGGTTCCAGACGTGACCAAAGTTGTGCGAAGTTCTGTTATCTGTAATATAGAAGCATTATAGCTATATGCTACGAAAGAGCCAAAGGTTTTTGAAAGCCCAGGGCAAAATCTGAAACTTAGGCCCCCTATCCTTCCCAAAAATGTACCCTGGAGATGAAAGTGTAAGAAGAGGAGAGGGGTTGGGTCAGAGAGGGTAAAGGCTGTGGGGTCGCTGCCCTCCCCACTCCCACCTCTCCCTAAGCTCCAGTCCCATTCCTACCTCAAGGCTCTCAGCCTGCTGGGTCAACTCAGGACTGGTGCGATGATGCCAGTGGCAGTGATGGTGGGATCTGGGCCGGGTCAGGGTTGGTGAGTCACTCCCCATACTATTAATGGGGGGGTCAAACCTGAGTGGTATTGGAACCCCATGCACCATCTCACAACTCCTCACACTCTAATTTGGCTTGGCTGCCCCTCCATTATTTTGGGAGCCTGGAGCAAAGTACCCCTTTTGTCTTTCCCACTCCCAGCAGCCCTGCTTACTACCATACAATTAAGATGATTTGCGGGGAAGCGTGTTACAAACATACTATGGAACATCACGTTGGAATTGGACTCCTTATCATGGTTGTAACTGTCATACACACAGGTCTTAAGTTTGTACAAAAAATGTAGTCCAGCATTTTCAAATCTGACTTCATTGGGCTGTGGAGTTGGTCAGCACCTCTGAAATCCAGCCACTCTTATTAACTATGACTTGTTTTAGGCAAGCAGTTTTGAAAACTTTGTCCTCACATTTCTGCAAACCAAAACCCTGCGACTAGGTCAGTAATTCTGTGACTAATGGAAGGGAAAGTCAGAGAAATTAACCACAAACCTGTCATAACTTGCCAATGATTTCTGTGAGAAAGTGTTAACACTATTCTTCTTTTTTTGGAGCTTTCTGCAATTTTACTCTTTGCGGCAGGGACTTTCTTTGTGTTCTGTATTTGTACAGTGCCTCACACAATGGAGACCTGGTGCTCCTAGCATGGCAGAAATACAAATAATGAATAATAACAGTTTATAAGTCACCATCAAGGATATATAGTTCTAAATCTTACTATTAAAGATGCACTTGAAACCATCTTTGGGGAGGGTTGGGAAAAGGGGTTATTCCAAATGAAAAGTGGTATTGGTATCAGGCCTGAAGTGCTTATGCAGACAATTCCGTCCTTCTGTTTTTAAAAGCTTGTCATTTTAAAAGTCTCACCATGTGACTTAGGTAACCAGACACCACAATAAGGAGTAATTGACGGCATAGTAAAAATGAATGGTTAAACCCTGATCCTGCAAAGACATTCATTGAGTTAACTCTATGTATGTGAACAGTCCCAGTATAGACAATGGAACTACACACATGTTTAAAATCAAGCACGCACGTAAGTGCTTGTCTGAATGGGGAAAACATGTGCTTTCCTGAACCAGGGCCATAGTCAACAACCCATAGTCTGAAATATGTTCCCATAAACAAGTTAATAAGAAATGAAAATCTAATCTCAGATGATTAACACAAAAAGGGATAAATTCAGCAAGTTATTCAGCATGAATCATGGTCACAGCTCTAGTCTTGACTCCCTCTCATCTGTGTGTGCACTCACACAAAGCCACTTAGCAAGTAAAACAGAAAGAGAGAGGCTTGAGGATAATGATTTGCGTGTATTTCAGATAGCTTTTTTGTTCTGGTGGGAGATCGGCTGAGTCATTTCAGGGTTTTACAAAGGGACATGCCCATTTCTCCTTGTTATAAATACACACACACACACACACACTTCTTTGCTCACTTCATTAAAAAAAAAATAAAACATTAAACTCACCTTTGGGGCAGTTTAGGTCTGATTCAGTGAGGTTGCACAATATAAGATGACCTTGCCCAGCCAACCAGGCTTTTCTCAATGATATTTTTAAAATAAATGTATCAGATCAGATAGAGCAAGTAGTGGGCAGTTTACCATTCCTTACAGTTAGAAGATAGTATTTCAGTATTAATTTCTGCTATTATTATTATTTGCGTTGCAGTAGCATCTAGAGGCCAGGTCCCCTTGTGCTAGGCACTGTACAAACATATAACAAAGACAGCCCTGTCCTGAAAAGCTTACAATGTGCTGTCAATTTCCATTTCTTCAAATTTGTCATAGATCAACGTTATATCTCAAAGTGTTTGGATGGGAAGTTGTTATGGAACTGCTTCATTTGGCTCTAAAATGTTACTGTCTACATCATTCTTCTTTCTGGCACAGGCCCAATCCTCTGCATAATCCCACAAGATTTCTTGTTCTTGGAGAACGCCAACAATGAGTTGCCTGTATGTACTATCCCCAAATTAATATTAGGAACATAAATGGTGAATATATTTATCAAGAATAGAATGGTTCATAGGCTAGCCCATGCTGAATGGTTAGAGTGTCCTAATACCGCAGTGCTACATATCATAACTGTGCATTGCAGCTGTTGCCACAAGCTGGCAGCTCTGAGCAACCCTTTTTGCTACTGAGGGCAATGCCACCCCTCTCCTGTAAATGCTGACTAATGAAACAGGATATTATTTACCTTACGAAAACATTTCACCTTCTACATGACTCACAGCAGGGCTTGAAAGGAGCAATCACATCACGGGTTTAAAATTGTGGTCACATGCTTTCAATTAGAGACTCCATGGATGGCATTGTTCCAGCTACATTACTTGAGAACAAACACCATGGGAAGCAGCACTGCAGAAAAGACCAAAGGGGAGGTTTTTTAAAGACATTAGGCCAACTACAGCTCCGGCGTTACTGAATTTGTTCCATCAAGACAAAGTTATTTCAAACTAGGAAGGAACATGGAAGACAATTAAAGAGATACAGAAACTATTTTAACTATATTAGACTTAAAATTATACAACTAAGAAGAAGGTTGAGAAAACTACACAGTTCCTTGCCATAAGCTGAATTATGAGTAGTATTTCACCTAGATGCCACACCAAGCTCTGTGCTTAGAGACAATTCTTCTCCTAAAGAGCTTATATTCTAAACAGAGGACCCAGATAAAGGGTGGGAGAAAGCGATACGACATACGAACAGAATATTGAAAAACAAGTGTGCCTCAGTTCCCAGTGTAGCAAACACACACAAAACTGGTATGGGGAGGTTAAAAGTCCTTAAATAGGTTACAGCTAACTAATATATTACAGTGATTTATAGTCTTCAGCTATCACTGAAGGGGACTTAATTCAAATAATCACATGCACAACTAACAAGCTACTATAGCAAGTTGTACTCTAGAAGTACCCCTGTATTTGTATTATGGTAGCACAAACTATGCCCCTTTAAAATTGAATCAGGTATTGACATGATCAAAATATATAATTCAGCCCGGAGCATCTTTCTATGTTTTCTGTAAGAAGTTGGGAACCAGCTGGTATGTTCCTAGATAAAACAGCTGCTGCTTCTGCCAAAGGTATCAGGTATAATCTGGTAGTCTGCTGAACTCAGCATGTGGTGGAATGACTTCAACACAAGGGCAATGGAGAACCAGCAACAAAGAGGTTAATGGCTGTAAAAAAAATTGTAATGTCTAATCTGGATTCCCCTGTGCATAATATTGCAAAAAGCAAATGAAACTCTCCAACATAATGTCTTTGCAAAATCAACAATACAGCACAGGGCTGCACCGGGGGCACATGGGTTTTGGAAGCCATGACAATATTTCTTAAGCTTCTGGAAGCACACGCAGTGTTGTTGGATCTGCTTCTTGCATTATTTTCCACTCACAAGGAAGAGGCTAGTGATCATCATAACTCCTTGCTTACAGAATGATGTGAATGGTCTGTTCTGCATGCAGGCTTCCACTGTGTTGGGTATGAATGTATAATCAGGTAATCAGCAGCTCTGTCAGTCTGGAATTTGTATCAGTCTATATCTTGATACTACCAATGCGATCTCATTGGGAGAAGTGGTAAGACAATGGTATTTTAAAATACACCCAACTAACATTTGAGTTACTGAAATAAACATGCGTGTAACAGACTGTGGGTTAGAGGACTTCTTGAATGAGGTTAATTCACAGCTGTGATGTAGAATGTGCGAGGACTTGGTTTTCAAGCGTGACCAATCTTGCTACCGAAGTATAACCATTAACCAGAGAAGGCTTTATCAGTCTGTGATAACAAGCACCTGCAAAGACAGGAGAGCAGTAGGGAACATCTACCCCAGTTATTGTAGACACATGAGGAATGAGTATGTGAACTGTTCATGGATTGTTTTTAACCATGCCACTTCCATCCTTGTGAAGTACACTATTGATTGTGTCCGTTGCAATTTCTCCAAAGGATGCTTTAAAAGAATTCTCATATGCCTTCATTTCTACTTTGTGTGGAAGAAGGATGAATTAAACCAACCCTTATTATTATCCCAGCAAGGCATTATTAGCCCTCATCTCCTTCTTTCCATAGGTATTAACATGACATCTGTGGCCCGTCCTCTCCCCTCATTGTTCTGACATGCTATCCTAGCTTGCTTTCTGTTCAGGCCTACTTCATTATTATCTCTTATTTCTACAGCAACTCAAACGTGCTAGGAACTTTTTAAAGAGAGTGCCATCGCCGCACTGTGCTTACAACCAAAATGTAGAGGTGACTTACAAAGGGAAGACTAAAACAGGAGGGAGCGAGAAGGAGGCCTTGAGTGCAGATGCTGCAGATATATGATGGCCTGAGTATTCAGTATGTGCCTAGTGAAGATTTCAATCAGTGTGGGATTTTTTAAAAACATTAAATATGTGCTTCATAATTTTGGAAATCCATTCAGATGTCAAATTATGTCAGTGCAGGAAGTAACGTTGAATCAGGTCATATGCTCCATGACAATATCTACTAGACCTGTGAAGAGATCCATTGATCAAGGCTGTCCTATGTGGTATCAATTATTACCCTTTACTAACTAAGCTAGTAAGCATCTGGAAGAAAGATGGTATTATACTTAAGGAACAAGATTAAGAGACCGAAGTTCAGGTTTTTATTACAGGTCTTCCACAGATTCCCTGTGAGATGTGGGACATGCTGTATAATCTCTCTGTACCTTAGTTTCTCTCTCTGTAGAATGGGATTAATACTTTCCTACTTCATAGGGATGTTGTCAGGTTTAATTCATTAATGTCTGCTCTGATGCTATTGTGTGCCACTGAAATGTCTATAAAGTATGAGGTTACAAAGGACACATCTAAACCATTTCAGATTGACTGAATTTCTTAATTCAAATGAATTGATTTTCAGCCAACTTCCAAAAACAAAACCCACCACACATCATTAAGCTAAGAATAAGCATGAGAAATTTCACCCCACAGGGTAATTTTCTCAAAAAGTTGGAAGCCTCTGAAGACATGGGCTTGAAATGAAAGCGCCGTCTCAGCCATAACCAGACAATTGCTATTGTGACACTATAAGCAAGTTTGTATAGTTTGTATGGTGTCCCAAGAGCTGCTGTGATCTGGTATATGCTATGCAATACTGCAAGATCAGATGATCCTTCTTTGAACTACAAACCTAGACACACTCTGGGTTTTAAGGCATTAAATTACTCTTGCACAACTGACACTTTTTCCCCAAGATAGGTAACGAAGGTTAAAACTATTGTCCCTTTCGGTTAAGCGAGGGTGTCCCATTGCCTAACAGCAAGATGAGACAACTTTCAAACTCAACATTAGAAGAATGAATGAATTAGCCTGGTTTTCAGGAAAGACTGAATTTAATGTAATGCCATTGACTTGTGTGTATATGTATACTGCATATATGTAAATACACAGACACGCCTATACATACGCATTACACATAGATACGCACACTAATAAGTAAACAGAATATAATAATTTTAAAGCACTCCTTCACTGTGCAATAAATCTAAAAGCTGGAGGGTAATCAACACCAATCTTTAAATAAAAGTTCTGAACTTTGAGGTGTCCCCAGCACCTGTTTGCCAGAAGCTGGGAATGGGCGACAGGCAGGAGCGCCGCCAGCTTTTCTGCCGCCCTAGGCGGCGGAAGGTCCCGCCCCGAAATGCCACCCCCCACAGAGGCAGCGGAAGGTCCCGCCGCCGAAATACCGCCGCGGTCGCCGCCCCCCAAATTGTAGTGCCCTAGGCGACTGCCTAGGTCACCTAATGGGTTGCGCCGGCCCTGGTGATAGGGGATGGATCACTTGATGATTATCTGTTCTGTTCATTCCCTCTGGGGCACCTGGCATTGGCCACTGTTGGAAGACAGAATACTGGGCTAGATGGACCATTGGTCTGACCCGGTATGGGCATTCTTATGAACTGGCATAAAGTGGGAAGGGAAAATGGTACAACCCAGAAAACAACTAAGAAGCAACAGCTCTGGGTCTGATGGACGACTGGCAGGAACAGTTATCAGATACGTGGGCCCTTCACTGAGAATACCCTGCTGTGAAGAGATTAACTGGCACTGAAAGTGACCCAGTGGATACTGTTTGAGAGATACAGGGAGATCTTAGATAACAGGATTCCAGAGCAATTAGGGCTTTATAGAGCTTAATCAACACCTCAACCCAGAAATAAACAGGCAGCCTGTGCAGAGCATGAGTTATATGCTTCTCTCTTCCCAAGAATTTTGCTGCTCCATTCTGGACTAGCTGAAGCTGCAATGTCCTTCCCTAGGGTGGCATTTAGTAGACCTTATTGGTGTAATCCAGTGTTGTAGTTATGAAGGTATGGGTCAATGCGGTGGGGTTGCAGTCATTAGTGGAGCAGTCACAGCATCATAATCTCCTATTAAATGGAAAAAAAAAACAACCCACAATATGCCATAGTTGCTATCTGAGAATCCAGATGCAGTGACTGATTCGATAAAACTCCAATACTGTAAATTATATTGCCCAACAGAAGAAGCCATCATGACCTCTTCCCCACAACTTATTCACCTAAACACAGTCCAGTACCAGACCTGTTAGCAACTTTTCTACCTTAGCTGAATTGTGTTTCAGCCAGATTGCCTTTTCAAATCCTCTTCCCCCGGCTCTTGTCCTTGTCCCCTCCATCAGCATCTGGGGCTGATGAAAATGAAGTGTAGATCCAAAATGCATTTTGGTGACACAATACATAAATGTGGCACACACACATTGGGGACCCAGCAAATAAAAATGTCTCACAAAAAATGACACACAGTCGCAATGACCAGAAGGACCCTCAAGAGTTCGCTACATGAGGAATTGTTCCCATTAACATTTTCTCTCTGAAAAAAAGCAATGAACCCACTGAAGGACCATTGCCTACTGCAAGTCTCACCAAACCCTCATCAATAATATTGCTGATACCGGTCAAAAATTAACATGGACAATTTACATGTGTCCATTTCTAGAAGGCGATCCACCGCTGCAGATAAAAAACTGTCTCCACATTATGCTCAGAGGGATTGGATATCTTCTTCATATTAAATAAGATATGCTCCTACAGTGTACAATTCTGGAAGCGACATGTAAGGGGAAGAGCTAAAGATTGTCATCCACCCTATAGTTCCCAGAAATCCATTTGCCTCCCTCAACATAAATGCAGGAGGGGTAGCTTGCATTTCACTGCATTATTTTAGTACATGTGCTCTCAATAAGAGATTCCAGTTGAACTGCATTATAATTAATAGTCTTTTTTAGTTTTAGAAAAGACTGCTTAATCACAACTCAAAACTGCAACTCTGGTAGTCTACGTAACCCACACCAACTCAGCACGGGGCTCTGTACCCCTCTAGTGGTGGCTGAGCCACATAAAGACAGGCAATCACTTGTAACACTACATCCCTGGCTGGGTCATTGACAGCCTGGGACTTCTAGACCTGGGTCACTGAACCTGAGACTTCTGGATCTGAAACCATGAACATCTACTGCCTGTGCTAAAAGACACTGTTCCTCAAGGCTGTAGCAGGTTCAACAACCTTTATACTCAGCCTAGCCACCACTAGTGGAGAGATAGAGTGTCACCTGGAGTGGGTGTGGGTTACACCAGCTCTGTTTACTGAAGTCCCCCCACACGCTTTCCAATGGGAAATATGATACAGCCACCTTGGAGACCAAGCATGGCACTGTGTTTGGCTCTTGACACAAGCTACAGCTCTTACCAACACTGTGGGAAATGGGAAATTCACTCCAAGCTCAGCATTCTAAGTCTCAAAGCAACTTTTAATGAGGGACCACTCCTCCCAAAGCTGCTCTGTACTAGCAGTTACCTTAAGATTACCTTTTGTAAGCATCAGGGGGGTAGCCGTGTTAGTCTGTATCTACAAAAACAACAAGGAGTCTGGTGGCACCTTAAAGACTAACAGATTTATTTGGGCATAAGCTTTCGTGGGTAAAAAC
>NW_020664439.1:14248664-14299083 GCF_002925995.2 Terrapene triunguis
CCCCCCCCGACCTCCCGACCCCCCCCGTTTCTTGACTGCCCCCTCCAGAACCTCCCTGCCCCTTCTCCTGCCCCCCTTACCCTGCTGCTCAGAACAGGGTGTTGGGCTCTGTGCGAGCCGGACACGTGGCTGCGCTCCCCAGCACAACACACAACCCGGTCCCTGGCCCTACACAGTGCTGCTGGAGCGGGGCGCGGGGCTGCCGGGGAGGAGGAGCTGCCGGCTCAGAATGCAGGGAGGGAGGGAGGGGGGGAGGAGCTCCTCTACAGCTGCTCCGGAGTCCAGCCCGTGACTTTCCTGCAGCCCTCCCAGCCGCTCGCTCTGCTCTGCCGGGGGAGGGGGGAAATCCCGGACATTTTGAGTGATTTACAAATTCCCCCCGGACGCTATTTTTAGCACAAAAAGGAGGACATGTCCGGGTAAATCCGGACGAATGGTAACCCTACTTTGGGCCAGACCATGTCAACCTATGTGTTTGTATACTAGCTAGCATAGAGGACCCTGATCCTGATGTGGGCCTTTGGGCACTTCCGAAACACAAAGAAATAATAAACAGTAGCTGCTTTGCTTTCCTGGCTCTGAGTGCTGCTGGCATTAAAAATTCCCAGGAAATTTTAAATAGAATAAAAAAGAAAAATGAAGGGCCTTAAATATGTAGCATGCAGGTGGATTGCTGCAGCAGCACAGAGTTAAAGCAGCTTCATTGTGCACGCAGTGATCGGCCCGCATGCCATCATGTACAGGTTTGGAGCCCAAGTCAGTTGCTCCATCAACAACCAGCAGAATTGTGGATATTAGATATATGGGCATAGCGTAGCTCTTTCTTTTTCATGGACGTGCCACCAACACAGATTGTTACCTTTGCTAACAGCCAGTCAAATCTCAGTTGCTGTGGACATTCATCAATGCTAATTGTAGTACATTGGGCAGGAAAAGATCCCTTTGGTGGCTATTAAAAGGTTTCATTGCACACACATGCTCACACACACACCTCTCTGTTTGTACACTAACATTTACTACTTGTCAAGCTAGGCCTGCTTTTATATGGTTATTATGTTAAAAAGTGCAATAACTATTATTACGCATGGACCGATGGGGCAGAGAGCAGGGCACAGAATAGGGGAATGGTGATGTTGGAACAGGAAGTTAAGATACAAGTAAGATAACAAAATGAAGACAAATATTATCAGGTTTTGTGCGCTGTAAAGATGACATCATCTTATGTCAAGCCCCCGTGCTCTTACTAACAACAGGCCACTCTTGGTGTTGTTCAGTGAAGTGCCAGTCTATTGCACAGGATTGGTCCATAGCTCTGGCAAGAGGACTAAATGCCATTTTGCATTGTGCAATTACATCAGGGAACGGGTTGAATCAGAGTTGCGTGGAGCCTCAACCAGAGAACTTTGGCCTCTTCAATCCAGATTAGGTTCTCGGTGCAGTGTAAGCACTAGGAAAAAACAAGAGTGCAGCCAGCCTGAGACAGAGGCACCAACTGGAGACAGAGGAGGGAATTCAGCCCTGCAGGGGTTCTGAGCTTGGTCCCAGTATAAGGTCCAAACCAGGGCAACTTGTGCCTCTCCAAGCCCGGGCTGCTGGGACCACTTAGGCCTCTGAAGCAGATTAGAGCAGCCCTAAGGGTTGCCCTAATGCATTCACACTCTGAATAGCCACAGGACACTGTGCTATACCCTCCCTGTTATGCACTCTGTGTTAGTGGGGAGGGGCAGGATATAGTGTTGGTTATGTCAGTTCTGCATCTGCCAGGGATATTCCATCCACAGAAGATGGCTCCTGGCTGTTTACAGCTACTTTATGCCAGATCTGCCGGAAGGATGTGTGGGACCCCTTAGACTTCCCCATCCTCAGATGCTAACTTTCACCTCTACACTCACCCACATTCTCAATACATTCCCTTTGTGGAATGAGAGCTGGATGCAGCCTCCTCTGAATACTAGTGTGTGGTTTGGCCAGGTCAGAGCGCAGAAAGGAGAAGAGGCACAAGATGCTCCATACCCCCGGAACAGAGTGCTCAGTAGCAGCCTGGGGACCTAATTTCTCATTCCTTTTACACCTCAATGCTCACCACACATAATTCACCATTGTTCATTAAAGTGATGTCATGCTAATGTGGCTGAAGAGATTTATTGTGACACAGATGGTGTAGAAAGAAGTAATTTGATTGTCTGGAAAGGACTCCAGCAGCCAAGTGTGAGGTAGCAAAGCATTGCTCACATGGGCAGTGTGCTCCCATGTAATGACAAGGACTGTGTGTGTCTCATACATCTGATGGGGAAGGTGATTCCCTGGTCATTTTAGAGCTGGAACACAAGACCACAGGCCCCCTCTGCTGGTCAGATGAAGACTACCTGCATGCCAGACTCTAAGCAGCAAAGAATCCAAACTGGGCTAGGAGAATGCATGAAAGACAAAAAAAGGGGAGGGGGAGAGGGCAGCAGGGAACATTTCCCCCTCCGTTTCAATATGCTCAATCACAGCTGTAGAACAGAATGGGATTAGTATTAGACCAGAAGTATTTTCCTTCCGCCCCGCAGCTGTCAGGATATTTTTAAACCTCGCACAGTGATCAGATGCCAGAGTGATAGATTCTTTATAAATGCTTAGAGCTAGAAAAGCCCTCTTCCTTCCTGTCAAACCTACTCCGTACAAGGCATTTACTGATGTTAGGATACGATTAAAAACTTAGGCTGCCACAATTTTAGTTACTCATTTGAGATGAGGAAGCCGCTGCTACCATGTCTGCTAGAGCAAATTTACATACCTAATTATCTCCCAGCATAACCAGACTGCCAGCTCCTGAACTAGGGTGATGAGGGAAAAGAAAGTCTTTGGGACTTTTAAAGAACATTAACACGAGCTCGTAGAAATGAGACCTGTACTATAACTAGCAATAGAGCTGGAATTCTGAACTGGAATGTTAATGCAAGTGCTCCAGAGAAGATGGAAAGCTGTCAAACCCATTTTCAAATTGTGAGAATTAAAAATCAGGATGGCATTGCAGCCAATGCAAGCAAGAATTAAGGGAAGAATTTCACCTACTGGAGTGGCCTGTTGGAAAACTAGGTAGAGTATATTCTATAGAAATTCAGAGGAAGCAGCACAGTCCACTGGTTAGGCCACAAGATCAGGAATAGGAGATCTGGGTTTGGACCACCCAAACACCCACTTGCTTTTTGACCTCACCCAAGTCCTTTAGCCTTCAATTTCCACATTTAAAATGTTGTGCAATGGAATTTTAAGACTGGCTGAAGCTGATCAACCAAATCTGCCTCATGGCTAAATAGGCCATCTCCTTCCTTTGGGAAATTGGGCTTCATAGTCTACAGATGTGTTTGTAAGGGAGGAGGAGGGGAAAGAAGAGACCAAAGGGGAGATATTTGAATCTCCTAGTCAAAAATCACTAGAGATTTGCGGGATCCAGCTTGATATATTTAAAGGGTGCTGAGTACTTTCTGAAATACAGGCCCCTTTCAAGTATCTCAAAAGTTGAACCCTCAATAACTGAGATACAATATCACTAGTCACTTCTGAAAACATAGGTCGTATACAGGTACTGAATACCTTTTGGGAGGGAAAGGTGAGTTGGCATGCTACCACTTTCTATACTACAAAATTAGCTGTATTGTAAAGTGTCTGACTGCACTGATATAAAATTAATCTCTTGCTAATTTATATTTTTAAGTTGAGCAAATTATTGATTTAAAAGAGGATTTGAATAACAATACCCTATATAATCACAATATATGGCAAATTAATAAATCAGTGACCAGAGAGCTTTGTGACTGATATGAACCCTTGAAAATATACAGTATTTATAGTGCTTAGCTGAACAAAAATGGATCCTTGCATCTACCTGGTTTCCTATTGAAGGCAGGGTGACAGCACTCGCTTAAGTTTAGATATCCCATTGTATTGCCTAACCAGGAGTCTCAAAGATCTCATTGCTGAGGCCCCCGTCTACCAAAGTACTTAAGCACATGCCTACCTGTAAGTATGAGTAGCCCCACTGAAGTCACTGAGACGTCACATGCTTCAAGACAGGCATGTGCTTAAGTACCTTGCTGGCAGGGCCGCCTGGGGGGGGAGGGGGGGGAAGTGGGGCTGAGAATATAGTATTCTATAGTATTGCAACTTTTTTTTTATGGAAAAGGCCCCCGAAATTTCTTTGCCCCAGGCCCCCTGAATCCTCTGGATGGCCCTGCTTGCTGGATCAGGCCTTAATGAATGAAAGAGAGAGATTAAGTTTTCACCCAGAAACTCTGGCTACGTCTACACTACAGCTGTAATTTCCAGCATGGGTAGCCGTACGTGTTCTAGTTTTGATTGAGCGAGTGCAATAAAAATAGCTATGTAGTGGTGGGGCAGGCAGCAGCTCAGGCTAGCTGCTGGAGTACAGTCCCATCCTAGGTACGTACTCAGGTGGCTAGTCCATCCCACCACCAGCGCAATGGCCACACTGCAATTAGCACGCTAGCTCGATCAAAGCTGTGCGTGTACATCTCCTGGAGCTGGAAATGACACCTCCCAGTTGCAGTGTAGAGATACCTCTGGGAACAAAGGAAGGTCCTGACATCCCTAACATGGGAGCTAGATGGGCTATTGGAGGCCAAGAGAAAAAACTGATCAAATAAGTAAGATTAAATGAATAGCCCTGTTTATTTAAGTCTCCATTTTCCTACACATAACAGCGATAATGAAACAAATACTGAAAAGCCACATTTACACTTCGGAGTTCACTGTTGCACAATAGGGTTGATGCCCCCAGTGGTCAATGGCTTACACTACATACTGAGTTATAAACTATTCTGTGTGTGCTGTTGAGTATTGCTTCAGAACATTTTAGTGCCATCCAGATTTTATATGAATGGCATTCTGTAAAAGTGACTCAGAATTCACCAGAAAACTCTAATAGTGCTCCAAGCTTCCATGCACCATAATACAGCTGTGCTATATTTGCAGGATTCTCCCATGCTCAGGAGGAAAACTGGGCCCCCAGATTTATAAAACAGCATTAGTGAAATCTCTGTAAAAATGGGCAAAATAGTCAAGAAAATCAGTAATGAGTATTTTTTAAAATTATATCATTAGTATTTAGTGAGATCCCTGGGCTTGAATGCACTACCCTATACCCTTTTAAAAAGCGATGCCCTCATATTGGTCTTCATATCAACACACACAGCACATACATATTTTAGTTCTCAGTATTGCCAACCTCGAGATTAAAAATCATGAATCAGATGTCCCAAAAATCATGAGATTGGGCCAAAAAAATCACAATATGTTTAAAAAAATATATTTTGCTTTTGGGGTCTGTCATGCTTTCTTGACGGGCTAACAACCATGAGTGCCAACCTCCTGGCAAACTGTCAATAAGCAGAGCAAAAACCCCAAACTGGTTGTATGTATTATAATTATGTTTCACTAGCCTTGTAACATGTGTGAATTCCTAAAGCACTATAACAGCCTCACCATGGAGTCACACACAGTCCCCTTGGGCATTCCAGTTTATCTTGCCACCCACGCAAGCCGGACTTAGTGACAGATGGTTCCTTATGCCAAAAGTTACAATATTTAGGTTACTCTCAGACCCAAAGGGCCAGTTACTTACCCCAGGTCATATGTATTCAGATCTCAAACCAAAGACAATATTTGTAGCCAATCCTGTAATAAAACTAACTAAAGGTTTATTGACTAGGAAAGAAGAAATGAGAGTTATTTACAAGGTTAAAGCAGATAAACATACACAAATGAGATACAGTCTTAAGTTCAAAAGGTAATAGCAGCGTCTATGATAAGCAGATCTGTGTGTCCTTTAGAGCTAACCCAAGCCAAGCAGGGTGGGGAGTTCTTAATCATAGAATATTAGGGTTGGAAGGGACCTCAGGAGATCATCTAGTCCAACCCCCTGCTCAAAGCAGGATCAATCTCCAACTAAATCCCCAAATGGCCCCCTCAAGGATTGAACTCACAACCCTGGGTTTAGCAGGCCAACGCTCAAACCACTGAGCTATCCCTCCCCCCCTCTTGCTTATGTTTGGAAATCTTTGCCTCTCAGGGTTCAGACAGCATAGAGACCCTAATTCCTCCTGAACAGGGATTTTTATCCTCACCTCATTACAGTCCAAGCTGATGATACAAGCACTTCCACATGTTACCTTGTCATGGATGGGAGGGGGCAACAATTGACAAAATCTTTGTTCCACAATGGCCCTTTAGATTCAATAGTTCTTCCCGATGGGCAGGAGATGACACCTTCGGTAGGAACCCAGAATTTTGCATACAGTGAAGTTTTTTTTCCTGTTTGGTGATTTACATAGCTTCAGTTATGGAGCAAACACTCGAGTATTACGTTATAGTGAGGGACACAGATATAAGTAGCATCCGGCAAGCATTCCATAAAGTCTAAACACATTCTTCTAACACTAATATCTATTGTAACTATACTAACGCACAGGTAAGCCAGACAGGTTTCCAGCTATGCATTAGTCAGTGTTCAGTGGGACAAAGGCCTTGGCATGAGCTGACATCTTGGTCTGCCAGCATCACAAGGTCTATCCGTGATTTCTGAACTCCCCTGCCCATCCCCAGCATGCATGTGACAATCAGTATTGCCCACTCTCCCACATTCATTGGGAAATTCATTGGGAAAGGGGATTCGGGCCCAACCTACAGGGGCTCTCACCTCCCACATCTGCCCATCCCCTGCCAAGCAATTAATCCTGTTCTCCACTCCCCACCCTCCGCCCCGCAGTTCTGTTCCCCCCACCTCAGTTCAGGCACCCAGCCTCACCTCTGCTCCTCCTGGGGTTCTTCACCTCCCTCCCCTAGACCAGGAATGGGAGGTACACAGCAGGGTCCCCTCTCCTACCTTACCAGGCTTGGGGTGGCAGCTCGAGGAGGTCGTCATTCTGCTTTGCCCCTTCTCAGGCCGCGTGGGGAGCAGGGGGAACAAGCTCTTTGGGCCCCTCAGCTCATGCTATTGGCCCTGCTGCCAGTGCTCTCTCCCCACAGGGAGGGGAGTGGAGGGAAGGAAAAGCCTGGGATGGGTTCCACAGCACCAACTGCCTGCTGTGCTTTCCCCTGACCGCCAGTCGATGGGGTTTGCTTTGCCTGGCCAGCTGAGAGAGACTCACAGCTCAGACAGCGAGCCCCAGTTTAACTCCCATGAAGAGCTGAAGTGAGCTGCTTGCTGCAGCCTGACGAGCCTGCTCCTCTTCCTCACATGCCTCCATTTCTGAAGTGCCTCTCTGCCCCCCACCTGCACTGTGGCTGGGTTTGTGGGAACCATAGAGGATGCCCTTCGGGTCATTGTCTAGTCAGGGCCTGATTCTGGACACATTGAAGTTGGCAATAATGGCACTGACTTCGGTGGGGGCAGGCTCAAGCTGTTTGAGCCAAAGTCTGCTGACGTCAGTATGCAGCATCCCACTGACTTCAGAGGCATTTGGATCAGGCCTGTATGGCCAAAGAACCCTTGGTGGAAGGACAACTCGGGTGGGGGCTGGGATCTTGCTATTATATCATAGGATTGGAGCTGTGCAAAAAAACCTGATTTTTCAGTTCACTGGCTGAACAAAACAAAGCAAAAAAATCCCTTTGGGGTTGACCCGAAACAAACAATTTTTTGGTTTTCTTGGTGAAACAAAAGTGAAAAAAAGTTTGGGGTTGAACAAAATGTTTTATTTAGATTTGGGGTATTTTTAACTACAATTTCATTAGAAGCACACAGGAGAAGGTGGGGGTGGTGGGACCTCCTTCCCCCTCCCCCCATATGCTCTGTAGCCCAGTGGTTAGTGCATTCACCTAGCATATAGGAGACCCAGGTTCAAGTCTGAAAAAGTTCACCCAGTTCTATACTGTGCTGGGCTGTGTGTTCAGGAGAAGCACCCAGTCTGCTGCTACCAGTGGGATTAAATTCCTGATGTTGTATAAGACTGTTTCCCATCTACTGACTGCACCTTCCAGCCATGTGTCTGCCAGCAATGCCCTGAAAGAGATCAGGGCTCAAGTAAATGTTAATTGTGCAAACATGGCCCAGTGAGACCAACAGGGTCACAGTCTCAGATCCTCTGGGAGCTGGGGGAATGCTGGCTGGTGAGATGGGGAGCACTGATGGGTGGATTGATTGGGTTTACTTGCTTCATGAATGATTGCTTTGTTTCAGCTTTTGTCTGTCTCATACCCTTCTCCAGGCACACTCTCTGGATGGACACCAGTCTGTTGTAAAGGGATCCAACTGCTGAATCCCATGGGCTGCTAAGCTCCTTGGGTCTGGGTAGGGACTGATGACTGGTTCTCGTTCTGGGTCACTCAGGCACACTCCTCAGGTCTGTGCCTGACACCCTACTGGCAGTCCAGCCACCTAGACGCTGGAGCCAGAGCCTTGACTCCACCAAGCCCCGATCCATTTCCTGCAGTATCCAGCTGGCTGGGTGAGCTCTGGGTTCTCTAGTTACACCCCAAGATAGTTAAAGAAATGAACATGGGCTTAGCAAAGGGACATCTTACACACACACACACACACACACACACACACACACACACACACTGACCTGCTGGAGAGCACAGAACAGTTACAGATCTATGGAAAACAACAAATTCCTGAACACCATTTCCTCCCTCAGAGTCCTTCCCACTCCTGAGAGACCTTGTGTTCTGGTCAGTGTCCTTGGGGGGAAAGAACAGCCCCTTTGTCCCCCTCACCTCTCCTCCTGCTAAGTCTGATTCTGGCAAGGGGCTGGCCCTCTTTGATAGACAGCATCTCATTTTAAAAGAAGTTTGTCACCTTTTTCTGCTTCTCTTCTTACGCTGGGATAGACCATTCTCCAACACGCATCCTCTCCCCATGGGCTGCTGGGAAGAGAGGGCTGTTAAGAGCTAAAGGTTCTATTGGTATCTTCTATTGTCCCACCAAGACAGAGCTATCCAATGTCGATGACTCCTAGAAAGCCCTGTTTCAGTTCCCCAGACAGCCTGGGGTTTTTGCCACAGAATGGAAGTTCTAATCCACACTGAAGGTTATAATCATAAATAGTGTTCATAAAACACAATGAAATTCATAAACTGACACAGATACACTCCCAAAACTGTCACAGTTCCTTTCACCAGTAAACTCTCTCCTAGTGTTCTGTGCTAGGGCTCTTGCTGTTTGTCTCCTGACTGGTTCACTGACTCCTTAGAGCACTGGGTAAATTAACTTGTACTCTGAATTTGTTATTGGGTGTAGGGTGACACGCATTAGGTAGCAGCCTCAACAACCTGGGAGGCACTATGCTTTCACACCATTCGTTGATCACCTCGGATCCTGTTGCCAGGCATTGACCTGGTACGGAGTAAGTCAACAACAGCCCAACTGAAGAATTCAGGCCCCTAAAATACATTAGGTACTGGGGCATAGTGGGAGAGGTGTTTGTATTTAATACTATAAATGCTTTGTACACTTAAAGACAAGGTGGGGGAGGTAATATCTTTTATTGGACCAACTTCTGTTGGTGAGAGACACAAGCTTTCAAGCCACAGAGAGCTAGAGCTAGAAAGTTTGTCTCTCTCACCCAGAGCGTACACATGGAGGTGGGGGGTGCATCAACAGAAGCTGATTCAAGAAAAGACCTTACCCACCTTGTCTCTCAAATATTCTGGGACCGACATGGCTACAGCTACACTGCATTGTACACTTACAAGCTAATTCAAATTAGTCATTTTCATTTCTGAATGACCACATCTGTGTTTGGAGCCTGACATTATAGCCCAGGGAAGTTTAAGTTATTTTTTAAAAAAAGGAGACAGTGGGTCAGATTTTGAAGACAACCAAGAACTGGTTAATCAACACAATAAATGGCCAGGTTTTCAAAAGGGCTATGTTTTGAGCTCTTTCAAATATCTGGACAACCAGAATGCTAACTTCACGCAAAGCTAGACTGAGCCTCACAATGACGTAGGTTAGGTGCTGAGCCCTTTTGGAAATCTAGTCCCACATCTTTAATTAAAACATTAGCATTTTTCCATCAACAGTATTTGTATAACAAGCTTCTGTGACGCATGGCCAGAAAGGGTTAAACATCCTGCAAAATAAATTACTCAAATTCAACCCTTAAAGACATGTAGGGAGATAATGTTTGTGTTTTTGAGCATTTCCATATATATATGAGTAGGGTCAACAATATAATCAACAGTCCCTGTCTATGCTGTATTCTGATCATTCAGAGATCGAAAGAACATCCTAGCATTTAAATGAATTGTAAACATGGGATAGCTCTGTATTTGTCTCTCTTTGAAATGTATAGCAAAAGGTGAAGGAACAGGCGATTGTCTTATGTTAATTCGTATAGCTAAGTACCGGCGATAGACTGCCTGATGGATAAACTGCCGTATGTTAATGTGTGAATAATGAACGACGATGTTTAGGAAATAAGAGCCTATTGTTCCCGGAGGGACTTCAACTTATCATAGACCACCTGAAATTGTATGGAAGATCCTTGGGTCCTGATCCTGTTTATCTCAGATCTGCTTAAGCTTCATCAAAGGAAGTTTGAGTTGCAAGCTGAGATCCCAGTTACCCTGGTACACCCTGGATTTGATGTTGGACATTGGACTATAACCTACAAACTAAATTCTAAAAGAACTCTTTGCAGCTACAAAGCTCACCATCTCTGCTATGTATCTAAACCTCAAGGATTGAACATATATCTGTATGTGTATTGATCTTTTAACCATACTATCTGTCTTTTGTTTTTTAATAAATTTTAGTTTAGTTAATAAGAACTGGCTGTATGCATGTATTTGGGTAAGATCTGGAGTATTCATTAAGCTGGGAGGTAATATGTCCGATCCTTTGGGATTGGTAGAACCTTTTCTTTTATATGATGAAATAAGATTTTCAGAAATCTTCATCATATTTGACTTGGGTACCTGAATGGAGGCCTGAGGCTTGGTTGCTTTAAGGGAACTGTGTTTCTGGACAACCAGTGAGGTAATAAAGAAGCTGTTTTATGCTGGCTTGGTAGATCTAAGTATTGAATTATCCACCAGCTTTGGGGTTTGTCTGCCCCATTCTTTGCAGTTCACCCTAATTGGGTAATCTCAGCTGGCCCCCACTGGGACCCCGATCACAGCTTCTTTGTCCAGTCTTTGTCTCAGACTTCCAGAAGGCAACTATGGCTATCAGGTGTATAAAGAAGCTGGATAATCAGCCCACCTGTTTGATTTAATGGACCTTTCTTCTAGCATCCCATCCAATAAAGCATGGCCAACTCTCACGATTTCATCACAAGGGTTTGACTTCTTTATGAAGGTTTGGTACTATTACTACTAGAAGACCCTTCAGGTCCACGAGTTATTGTCTCTTTAAAGTTGTTCCAGGCCCGGTCCCAGATATTGTGTATTTTAGGGCAAGATAGTCAATGAAGATGGTGTGTGTCCATCTTTCCAACAGGAGACTGGGTAATTATTAGAGCTGGATCTCCCCTAATAGTTAGGAGAACTATCATTCTTGTGCAGTAAGCAGAATAACACATGGCTGTAATCCACAGGGTTCCTTGTGTGTATTTTACCAAATTCTGAACCAGTCAAATATGCATTTAGCTCCATCATTCCCTTTTCAAGCAAGTCTTAGGGAGGAGACCCGTTTAGTCACAAGCCAAACTCTAGGACAATCTAGAGCTCAACAGATTTTTCTCCCCCAGTTTATCCATGAGTCAAAGATGTTGGATCCCACCCTTTCTATGCAGTTTCTGATGGACACTGGAACTCGGACTCCAGAACTAAGCCATCTTTGAGGCTCGATGCTGTGGGATGCTAATCAGCAATACTCATTTACCTAAATGGGGAGGAAGGGAACTTGGAACCCCAACAGAGTGGATCTTTGGCTCTTATCCGCTTCAAACAGGAGCAGGCCCTTCTCCTTTTAAATTTTTGCTGTAACTGGTAGAAAAAATTGTGCTGCTACCAGGGCCATCCCTAGCCATTTGGGTGCCCTACGCAGCCCCTGCTTGGGGTCCCAGGCCTCCTTGCCCCCCCCCCCCCCCCCCCGCAGGATCTGGAGGCAGGAGCTGTGAAGGGCCCTGGGGATTAGTGGGGGGCTGGGAGCAGCCCGCTCCGCTTCCCTCGCCCCAGACCCAGCCATGTTGCTTGGGAGAGGGGGCTTGGGGGAAGGGATCACCCCCCCCCCCTCACTCACCAGCAGTGGCAGGAAGCAGAGCAGGCCGGCCCCAGCTCGCTCTACTCTGCCAGCTCCCAGCCATGGCGCTCCGCTTCCTGTCTCCAGTGAGAGCCGGGGGCGGTCCTTTCCCCAACCCGAGCAGCATGGCTGGGGCCGGGGCAAGGGAAGCGAAACAGGCTGGGGCCGCGTCTCTCCGCTTCTCGCCACAGGTGAGTGTGGGGGGCAATCCTTTCCCCGCACTCACCGGCAGCAGGAAGCGGAGCGCCACGGCTGGGAGCTGGCGGAGTAGAGCGGGCTGGGGCCGGGCTGCTCCACTTCGCACTGCTGCCGGTGAGCGCGGGGTCACTGGGGGAAGAGGTGGAATGGGGGCGGGCTGGGGTTGGAGCAGAGGGGCAGGGTAAGAGGCACGGTGGGAGTTGTCCGGGGCCCCACGCCCCCCTAGGGACGGCCCTGCCCCTTGCAGGGGGGGCTGGCCGAGGGATAAGGCTGGTCACGGGGGCTAGTGCTGCTGCATATGCTTAAGGACGGCCCTTGCTGCTACAGGTTTTTTTAAAAAGTGTCAGTGTTTTAGGCATTTCAGCTTCATATCTTCTAATCATTTGTGTGTGTGTCTGTGTACATACACGTTCATCCACACACCTAGCTGATATAATTAGAAACAGTATATTACACTACATGGGCTCTGCATTTGAGTCTACAGGAAAAGATAAAAATCTGCTGAGAAAGGACTGCATTTTTTCCTGACCCCTACATGACAATCCTCCTTAATGCCTGGATGGTTTCTTAGCACCGAAAACGCATTAATTAAGGGTAAATTGGTCTCCTTTTGTTATTAAATTCTTTATTCTTTCCTTACAGTTTAGGGTAAATTTAGTGTTGATGAAGATGAGAGCTGAAAGCCCAAATTGGAGGCAGAGATAACTAAAGAGGCATATGAGAAACTCCGGAAGGACCTAATCAAGTGGGTGGATTGGGCAGCAAGATGGCAGATAACATGTCAATTGAAATAAATAAGAGGCGTTGCATACAGAGAAGATTTATCTATCCCAGTCAGTTCTGATCTACCAAGATCCTCTGAGGATAAAAATCTAGGGGTGTATTGTGAGTAGGTCAGTGAAGATGTCTGCTGAACTTGCAGGATGATTGAGTACAGAGGCCATTAGGAAGATGAGACAGAATTGAAAGCAGATAGAAAATAATGCTGTCGTATTCTGTGAAAGGATGGTAACCAGAGGTGAAAGTAACTATCAGGACTTACTGGTACTGCCGGAGTCCTGAGGGGGCGTGGCCTCATCCAGAAGAGGCGGGGCCTCTCAAGATTTAAAGGCCCTGGGGCACCGGCTGTGGCTTGGAGCCACAGGGTCTTTAAATCAACCGGGGGCTCCCAGCTGCAGAGGTGGCTGGGAGCCCCTGGGGCTCAGGGGCAAATTAAAGGGCCCGGGCTCGGCCACTGCAGAGCTCTGAGCCCTTTAAATCCCGTCCCCAGCCTGGCTGCAGAGCCGCCCGTGGGATTTAAAGGGCTCTGGGCTCCCCGCAGCGGCAGGAGCTCCCGGCCCTTTAAATCCTGGCCCCAGCCCGGCCACCGAGCTGCAGACGGGATTTAAACGGCTCTGGGCTCCCTGCTGCGGCGGGGAGCTCTGAGCTCTTTAAATCCTGGCCCCAGCCCAGCTGCCGAGCCACGGGCAGGATTTAAAGGGCTCTGGGCTCCCTGCTGCGGCGGGGAGCTCTGAGCCCTTTAAATCCCGCCCGCAGAAGCTGGTGCGGTCCGGCACGGTGTACTGGCTCTTGCCGATATGCCGTACCGGACCGGACCGGCTTATTTTCACCTCTGATGGTAACCCCTACCCCCTAGCGAGCATTGCAGCGATATTCACGTCACTTCTAGGTAGATATTGCGTGGAGGCTGACAAGTTCCAGCGAAGGAAAACAAAAGAACGGTCTAGTGACTGAGGCTTCTAGATGCCAAGAGACTACAGAGTCAGGGATTATCAGCCTGGGAGAGAGAAGAACCAGAGGTGACTTGCATGAAGTAAGAGGCAGTGGATGCTGCTAAGGGGAGGGATTGCCTGGCTCCGGTTTGAGTCAGCATGACCATTTAGCTGGTGCTGTATGCCAGGGCTGCTCAGTGCCATGATTATGGGAGTAAATATATATCTGTGAGCAGTTATGGATATACTTGCACTCCACTGGGAACCCAACTTCCACCTGTTAGTTGCTATTCCCAGGACTGGAATTGCCAGTTCCCTTGCCTTCTACATCCTCACCCCCACTAGGATTATGTAGGCACAGATTGCACTTCCATGAACGCACTGGGCCTGCTGTGTCTCCCTGGGGACATTCAGCCCTTGGGGACAGCAGGGAGTCTTGGAAGTTCTGCCACAGAAGTGCAGCTTTAAGTTATGATCAGGGTATCCCCAGTTTACCTTGGCTGTGCTCTGTGTCATGTCAGTTTGCTGTCATGGAGCAGTGCTGGCCAGTCGCAGTCTCTATGGCAGGGTGGCAGTTGCACTATCTTTCACTGGCACAAATGCTTTCTAGGCAGACTTGCCATTGCAGAGTCCTGGCTCTTGTTGGCAGATGCTGCTAGCATAACCCTCAAGTGAATTGACCCCATGCTATGTAGAACAGCTTTGTTTTCTCTCAGCATTTCCCTTGCCAGTAGAGAGATACAGGCCAGAGAGAAGAGACAGAAAGGGGCTCTCTGCCTGCCATCCAACATAGCCCTTTCAAACTAGACCATTAGCATCCAAGTGCTCTCCTGCCAGAATTCCATTCTCATTCCTATGCTTGTTGCTGAACATTATGTTCTTTGAAAAACACAAGCAAGATTAAAAGAAACCGTAAGTGCAGCTATTATCAACCTCCAATGAGAGAAAACTAGGTCACAAAAGGGACTTGAAATGCTCTGAAAAAGGTGCCATTTCTGGTCACAAGATGGAGCTGGTGCATTAGTGATAAGATGAATAGTTGTGGTAACGTGCTGGAAAAGCCAGCAATCTAATAATGATAGCCAATGCCTTCCCTTTTTCTATACACACACACACACACACACACACACACACACACACACAAAATACTATGATAGGTTAGATCAGATCAGATCTCTGACTTTTCCAGAAAGGCGCGAGTATATTGTCTTCTCCACAGCAACAATGTAACATTTAGAAACAAACATACACACAGCACAACATATTCTTGGGACCTGAGCCTGCCTCTGACATCTCCAACTGCATTGTGATGTTATCTTATGATGTTATGTGATGTTACAAGTACCAAATAGTGCAGGAACTCTCCCTTTTCTTTTGAGACAAGTCACACTCCTTACCCATTGCATGAGCAACTGGGAGGCAAGTTCTGCCACGCAAAGAAACTTAGCCTAAACTGAGAGTCCAAGCTCCTTGGGGGCAGGCACCATCTTCTGTGATCTATTTGTTCTGGTCCTTGCAAAATGAGGCCTCTATCCCTGATTGAATCCATTATCATAATACAAGTAATAAAGTAACAATACAATAATAATCTGCACAGGGAACATCTGATGCACGTATCCTTGATACTTTCTTTTATTATCCATTGCTCTTGGTGTAGAAGAATATATTAACCGAATGACACAGGACTGTCTCTTGCTCTGTGTCTGCTTTAGAATCTCGACTTCCAGGCTCATGCTGTACAAATACATATTTATCCAGCTAGCTGCAGGCATCCTGGAGGGCAGGTGAGCTCATCCTTGATTCTCAATTAGTTATGGAACTTTTGGGGGTTTTGGGGGTTGGTTACCAATCCTCTAAATTGCCTCACTGCAAGGCTGTGGATTATTGCTCTTGGGCTCTGTGGGTCTCCTCTTTCCAGCAAATCTGTCTTCAGTAGCAAGTGCTGTCTCTTCCACCTGTTGCTATAGCAAATTCCCTAGAGGAAACTGCTTAGGAGATTAACACTGGGAACAGGGGATTCTTCTCTCTGGGGCCAGGAACAGAAGAAGGCAGGGGAGATGAATAAAAGGCTCATTTACAATGTAGGTAACATCTTAAAGGCCAAGTAACAAATAAAAGCAAGACTGGTCTCCGTAATGTAACTTTCATACAGTGTTTTAGAAGGTGAGGTGCCAATGAGTGTTTTGCTGGTTCTCCTCTTACCTTTCATCACTCCTTCTCCCTCCTGGCTGGAGTGCCCCAGAGCTCTGTCCTTAGCCACCTGCTCTTCTCCCTGCCTTCTCATCCACTCCCATAATTTCAGATGTCCCCTGGTTATTCCCAATACTACAGTTCATCCCCTGACTTCTTTCCTGCCATCCACTTCTGCATCTCTTTTCATATCAGCCCCCTGCAGAACAGTCTGCTAAATAACTCACCTTCGCCTCAGACTGAACATGGGTTCTATCCAGCTTCTCTTTACCCCAGACCTTCTCCTTTACCCTCATTCTGTCATCCTTGGCCCCATCCTTTCCAGTTTGTAAACTCACTACCTGATGTCGCCTTTCCTTCTTCCTTTTCCTTCTCTTACATCCAGGCTCTTGCAGGGTCATTTCTTCTACATTTTCCAGATTCATCCCTTTCTCTCCATCCCTGTTGCCAAAACCTTAAGCCATACTATGGTGATTTTCAGTCCTGATGACTGCAACCTCCGCTCCTTCTCCCCCGCCCACCCCCACCCTGCACTTCCAAATCACAGCT
Organism: Terrapene triunguis; assembly: GCF_002925995.2. Lineage (NCBI taxonomy): Eukaryota > Metazoa > Chordata > Testudines > Emydidae > Terrapene > Terrapene triunguis. Next base: position 14,265,507 of record NW_020664439.1, read on the forward strand.
ACAATATCTCCTTCCTTTCCAGAGGGTCAGGACTGTCTCACTCATAAATGATCTGAAGAAAGGGGTAAACAGTGAGGTGGCAAAGTTTGCAGATGATTCTAAACTGCTCAAGATAGTTAAGCCCAAAGCAGACTCTGAAGAACTTCAAAAAGATCTCACAAAACTAAGTGATTGGGCAACAAAATGGCAAATGAAATTTAATGTGGATAAACGTAAAGTAATGCACATTGGAAAAAATAACCCCAACTATACATACAATATGATGGGGGCTAATTTAGGTACAACTAATCAGGAAAGAGATCTTGGAGTCATTGTGGATAGTTCTCTGAAGACATCCACGCAAGGCTACGACTTTTCAGCTTGGAAAAGAAGAGACTAAGAGGGGATATGATAGAGATATATAAAATCATGAGTGGTGTGGAGAAAGTGAATAAGTAAAAGTTATTTACTTGTTCCCATAATAGAACTAGGGGCCACCAAATGAAATTAATGGGCAGCAGATTTAAAACAAATAAAAAGAAGTTCTTCTTCACACAGTGCACAGTCAACCTGTGGAACTCCTTGCCTGAGGAGGTTGTGAAGGCTAGGACTATAACAGATTTTAAAAGAGAACTAGATAAATTCATGGAGGTTAAGTCCATTAATGGCTATTAGTCAGGATGGGTAAGGAATGGTGTCCCTAGCCTCTGTCAGAGGGTGGAGATGGATGGGAGGAGAGAGATCACTTGATCATTACCCATTAGGTTCACTCCCTCCGGGACACCTGGCATTGGTCACTGTCGGTAGACAGGATACTGGGCTGGACCTTTGGTCTGACCCAGTATGGCCATTTTTATGTTCACTCATTGTTGACTCTGCACCTGTTTCCCATTTTATTCCACATTAAATTCAAGGTTCTCTTCACTTCCAAAGCACTTCATAATTACAGTGCCACCTACATTTCACCGTCTCCCTATACACTATGACGCTGACACACCAGGTGACAGTTCATGCCAAGGCCTTACTGAACGCTTACAAATGTATAGCTGGAAACCAGGCTGGCTTACCTGTGAGTTAGCATAATCAAAATAGATGTTAGATAAGTTGATAAGAATGTGCTTAGACTTTATAAAATGCTTGTAGGACGCTGCATGTATTAATCTCACTTATAACCTCTGTAGCCCATGATATAAAGTTATATTGAGTGTTTGCACTGTAAACCTGTCTAACTGTGTAACTCAACAAAGAGGAAAATAAGCATTGATTGAGGTAAAGTGCTTGTCTGGCACCCAAGATGACCCACTGAAGGCAAATGACATATCGTGTAGCATCAGAGAGCAGAGACTCTGTTGATGGTATTCCTAACTCCCTCCAGGAAAGAGACCTACACGTGAATTAATCCCAGCAGTTTTGGACTTTAGAGAAAGGGGATAAAAATCCCCAACAAGGAGCAACTAACTCTCTTTTACGCTGTCTGGATTCTGAGGGGCAGGGGATCCTCAACATATGCCTAGAGATCCCCTGCTTCTTGGCATGGGTTAGCCCTGAAAAGACATCCAGCGTTGACAGATTATTGTATCTGTCACCTTTTGAAACCATGGACTGAAATCACTTGTGTGTATACATTGCCTGCTTTAACCTGTAAATAACTCTCTTATTTCTTTTTCCTACTTAATAAACCTTTAGTTAATTACAGGGTTGGTTACCAGCATTGTCTTTGGTGTGAGATCTAAGGTACAAATAGATCTGGGGTAAGTGACGGGTCTCTTGGGACTGGGAGTAACCTGAATATTTTGTGATTTTTGGTGTAAGTGACAATTTATCACACTGGTGCAAGATAGACTGGAATGTCTAACGGGACTGTCTGTGACTCCATTATAAGACTACTGTGGTACTTTGGGAGTTCACATTTGTTACTGGGTTGGTGAAATCTAATTATAGAACATACCATCTGTTTGGGGTGTCTACCCCAGACTGCTTTTTGACAGTCTGCCCTGAGGTCGGCACTCTCAGTCATGAACCACTCCAGACAGTGTGAGACACTCCATAACAGCTTCTTTCCTGGCCACTCGAGTTTGGCCCTAATGTAAATGGTGTCACTTTGTACCAGAGTGGAATATAACACCTTGTCTCTTTCATCAACAGCCAGATTCTGCAGTTCTTGATCAAAGTCAATGGAAGTTTTGCTTCACTAAAAGAAGGGCAGAATTTAGCACTTCATCATTTCAGCCTGCGCTCTACTGGAAAGCTGATCCAAAGTCTGTCCTCCAGTAAAGGTCTAAAAACTCACCTGTTCCATGCAGTGTCCCAGCTCCAATGAGGACATTCCATTCAATTTTTATTCTGTTTCATGCAGTCCTGTGCTCAAGGCAGAGATGTATCTTTCATTCGGCAAAGGCCTAATGTCCAGAGTCCACACACAGGAGTACTGTGTGTAACTGTTGGCACTAGATAAATAGTTACTAATACAGCAAAACTACTCTACTCATGCTGAAACATGGACCTTGTATTTTCCTTTGGTTTAGAGTCCGCTTGTTGTCCGAGCCAGAGTAGATCCAGCAGACTTAGTTCTATGATCCGAGTGCTATATTCTGAATTGGAGGAATATACGTGCTCTACGCAGCCAAAATTCTAGAGGAAAGGGCTTTTTCATTTTTCAGCTGTAAGTGAACAGGAGGCTGGATGGCTCAGGAGATTGGTAATGGGCTATGTAGCCTTTCACGTCTAGGTCACTGGTAGTAATTTGATCCAGTTCAATAGAGACTGAAAGTCTTTTCCAGCTGATGGCTCTTCAATGAACCATATGAAGTGAATTGACATGTGGACTGGTCACAATAGACTGGTAATAAAAGCATAAAAAATTGTCTGCCAGACTCAGCAAAGCCCAAGGACTGAATAGGAATGAAGCTTGAGTTACACTGTAGAGGTAGGTCAGGGCAGAGTCAAAGCAACATGGGGAAGCTCATATTGCCTCCTGTACCTGACTGTGGATAAACCTGAGGGCTCCATTGTTCATGTCTTCCAGTTTGCACCTTTACCAGCAATTTAAATGAAATTGTAATCGTGCATTTAACGATACTATTTAAATACATAACACATTGGGTCTCAATGCAACATATGCTAAAATGCCAACAGCAATCTTATGTCATAAGCCAGTTTATTGATCATCATGAGGATAAAAACTGCAGCTGGTTGCAATACAAATTTGCCAAGTGCTCCTTGTTTGGGCTCATCTAAAGTGACAGGTTTCTTCCTGTTTTTCTGCTAATCCTCTTACCTGGATTTCCCATGCGCTGCACACCACACAAACTGCTGCCAGGTCCTAATGGTCTTGGGTGTCAGCACATGAGGAAGAGAACAAACTATAAACACACACAGATGACATCTATCCTGCCAGTGCTAAGACAAGGGAGAGAGATCAACTCCTGTGTCAGCCTCAGCAGTGTAAATCTGGACTAGCTTCACTGATGTCACTCCAGATTCACAGAGGTGTAAATGAGAGCTGAATTTGATCCAAAATGTTGAGACATGAGCCTTAGTCCCTACAGAGGAACTTCATCCAGCATTTGTTTCTCCACCCAAGTCTTCTAAGCCTCCATTCCAATGTTTTTTTCCAATATAAGAGGCCACGGCGACCCATGGCATAACTTTACTTCAGTGGAGTTACACCAGGGGTTAATTTAGCCCACGGTATCTACCTTATTCCTGGGCCCAAGGCCAATATGTGCTGGGCATTAAGCCCAGTGCTTTTTATATTCTGTATCTAGGATGCTACGGAACGCTGCTCTCTCTCTCTCCCTGGCAACTCATCCCCTGAGCTTCAGAAAATACCATTCTGCTACTTTCAGGCTAGACAAAAGGCGCTGTTACTGTAGCCAGGGGCTAGAAGAATGAAAGCAACAGCATCAACAGTGCCTGTAGTTTGCATTAAGTAGAATCTACGGAGTGCTCCCTTCTTTTCCAAAATGCCACCTTCATTTTGCTCTTCTCTCAGACTGACAGGCTCTTTCATCTCCAGAATAGCCCGCTCCCCATTACTGACACCATCTGACTTGAGCAAATGAGAGAATAACCTTTTATTTTAGGCTAAAAATGTTTGGTTGAGTCTCCTGCTAAATGAAGCCATTACAGCATTTTTGTATTCAGCAGGGCTGGCCAATTAATTATTTAGGCATCATTTAAAGCGATCTTTTGAGTTAGTTCCAGCGTGGCTTGGCAAGAATGGTTCTACAAAGTTAGTAATTACAAAAGCCATCAAAATTAGAAGAGCATTTTAAAATGTTCAATGGGTGATTTGCTCAATAGGCAGGGTGGATGAGAGCAGATGCATATTAATGTGATATAACAGAAAGAAAATATAGTCCTAGTATTTTCCCCTCAGAGATTATACTGCTATTGGCCTTGGTTTGGGAATGAATTTGTCCTTCATATTAGATTTCTTTTTGGTTCGGTGAAACTGAAATCTGATCTGTGTGTCTTGGAAATGTTTGATAGTGTGTTTATGAATGTAGTGCTCACAAAGAGTTCCAGATTGACAGCCCTTAGACTGGAATTGTCTATTTAGCTCCCCGACCCTGACCACTAAACTGCCGACATTTCCTCAGACTTAATTTAAAAGGACCACCCGTAGAGGTCAAGGGTTATTTCATTCCCCACGCCCAGTCAATCCTGGGCCTCTCTGCTGAGAATGCTAACAAGTTTGTCAGTTGCCCTATGGATAATTGCCTACTGAGAACTGGATTGAGAGAACCAAATTCATTTCACATAAGTCACTGGGTCACAGTCCTGCTTCCATCATCAACACTGTGTGAAGGGCAGTGCAATCTGAAGACTGACTATAGCCCTCACATCAAATGTACATTTGTTAGGAAATTAATTACATGTCTTCGCACCCCCTTCAGCCAGTCAGATGGTAGCCTAAATCCATGCTGTTCTGTAAACCATCATTCACTTTCACACTTCCGGTTGTTCTACTCAAAGTAGTGCCAGGGCTACACCACCTGCAGACTAATGCATTGTAGCTCACCAACATCAGTGTTGCAAGAAAGTAGCAATAGAAACAAATGGACACACTCAGAAATTTCAGTATCACTATTCCTGATTTGAAGCAATCTAGGCAAGCTTTGAATCAGGCCCAATATGCCTAGATAGTTTGCTGGGGATTCTGGGTTGCTAATCTATAGCACAAAATATGGCATCACACTGAAGAGCATCCAGCACCACTAGATAAAGACACGATTTATAGACATATAACTTATTAACAGTATTATTGATAAGCATCTCCACAGCAATTAGGCCCAATTTCAATCTAAAATCAGGGTTAGGTTAGAATCATGTCCATTGGGCCAAATTCATTTCTGGTGTGAATGCAAAGAAGCCAATAAATTACACCAGGGAAGAATTTGGCCTAATGTTTTGAAAATGAAAAGCCTGCAATATCAGTTGTCCTACTCCTATAGCAGTTCTCTATTGTACTGTATTCTTTCCTTATCACTCTATTTCTTACCTACTTTTCTTCTGCTGACCCTTTTTATTTAACATTTCTACAGTGCAAGGGTCTAGGGGCCAACCAAACTGGAACTGCATCATTTCAGGCTCTGTATAAACAAAGTATGTGACTTACTTCTTCCTCTCTCTTCTGCTTTTTATTCTCAGTTGTAATTCCATAGCACCTCCGGGCATAATACTGTGCATCATTATTCAGCTCTCTATGAAGACATGTTTATTCTTACTTGTTTTGCTATAACTAAGACTTTAGAACAAATATTATGTAAAAAAGATAATGGATAAAAGCCTTTCTTCTCTTCAGCCAGCAATGCAAACCTAGATACTCTGTTTATTGACTTCACCCACAAACGGCCTGGGATACACTACTTGTGTGGGCTCTAGAAGGCCCTAGCAAGCTTGACCAGGTTGCTCAAGCATAGCCCACCACTAAGTCACTTCTTTCTTTTGCTTCCCCTTTATGTATGGCATCTGGGCCGCAGAGTTTTATAAGCTACATCTACTCTCTAGACACACCCTGGCAGTCTGTCCCTGGTTGAGAAAACAGGAATGTCTGTGGAGTTTAGTTCTATCTCTGGGTGATTCTGGCCAACATGCATGGGGCCTTTCCAAGACCTACGGGGGTAGTATACCCCATCCAATCCCATCCCACCTCTCTCTTTTTACCCAACACACCCCCTATTCATGCAATGCTCCCCCATTCTGATTTGCCACACTATCAACCTCCAACATTCAAGTCCGTCCTAAAGACTCATTTGTGATGTTCACAAAAAGGGGTCAAAATAACTAAAGTTAAATTGTTGGCCTTGCAGCTTTGCCCCATCTTCTTTGGAAGCTTCTTGGAGGAGAGCACTGTCTTCAGTCCATGCCTTGTGCAGTGCTGACCTCACATTTAGCACTTCTGACTAACTCACACTGGAAAGAACTCATGCCTCTGAATCGGAAGAGGCAGAGAGAATATATAGTGGGCGCCCAAACTCACCCCTCAGATAACTCCACTGAAGTCAGCGAGATACCCAAACTAGCACACTGGAGACAAAGTGGCCCAGTATTCAAGCAAGGTGAAACTTAAAGTGAGCTATGGAATTTAACTTGCGATAGAAAACCAGAGGTTTAAATTATTCAGTGTAATACCATTAAATATGAATGTAAGGCAGGGAGATCTCATACGACTGATTTTGTCTTATACTAAGCTGCACGGTATTCAAAGAACCAAACTAAGGAACCACCATGGTCCAAGTGTCCTTCAGTTTAATCCTAAAACCCTGGGCAAAAACTCCAGCACTCTGAACAGCTCAGAAAAACCCCTTAATTGCTTTGAAGCATTATTTCCTGATTCTGGACCCAGTTTTGCAGTGTGAAGAATGTGTGTGAACCCTTAGGCAGGGCTCCATGTAGGGACAGGAGTCCACCTGTGTGGATCCACAAAACAACAAGGCTACAAGGCTCCAGGAGAGTGCAGGGACCATCTCTGACCATCACATTGTTTTCTCTAACAAGCCATTGCTTTTCCATTTCTGTACACTGTGTTAAGCAAAGAGTTTGGAAAGGCACCTATGCTTTCTTTATGAACTGAACATCATGGGATTACTATGGAAATACTTTTTTTATTTTAACGTAAAATTGCTCGGAGAGTCTAAGGCCCTAATTCTGTTTTCACTGAAGTCAATGAGAATTTTACCTTTGACTTCAGTGGAAACAGGATTGGGCCATTATCTTGTCTCTCTCTCTTCAGGACACTTTGAACATCACTGTAAAGATACTGTTGCTCATTTTGAAAAGAAATAGCAATTCCCATTTATATTAGAGACAGCCTTTAAATGGAACCATAGAACAAAGGCTCCAGGAGCTTGGGATACGAACATTTATTTAGGGCATTTTGTCCCGAAAGACCCACAAGTACTTCACAAAACTGCAGACAAACAGCACTAGTGAAATGCTTCAGGCTGGGGAGTTATGGGCCAACGAGCGTACAGCATCCTACAGAGAGGAAGGACATTTCAGCTGTGAAAAGTGAGCTAAATCTCTACTCTTACAAAAAATGGCTGGGCAGAGGCCCTCACTGGGCAGATACAGCCTTGTTTGTTAAGGGATCATATTAGGAAGGCTCACATTCTTGTTCATCTGTCTTGAAGGACAAAGGATATGAATCTGCTGGGATCTGAACCTGCAGTTCCAAGAAAGCTAGACCAATAAGGCTAAGGAAAAGGGCAGTGATTTGTTATAGAAATGGTTATTTACTACTATGTCCATTGCATGTGATCATTCAGAACCATTCTTAGAATACCTGTCACTCCCTCATTATATCCATAGCTGTAAATGGTCTCAGTGGAAAATACCATTGTAAGGATACTTTGCAGTAGATCCAGCTTGATAAATAGCAAGGCTCCACTTGGGTAATTGTTAAGTGTCAATTATTCTTTTAAATGCATTTAATTTTGTATTTACTTTTATATGTGATTAAACAAGAGCAGGTCTTGGATACAGTGGAAGTGAAAATGTTAAGATGGATGTTTGGAGTTACAAGGATGGACCATGTTTAGAACAAACGAATTAGGGGAAGTGCAAAGGTGGTACCAATTATAGAAAAGCTGAGGGAATACAGGCTTAGCTGGTTTGGGCATATGAAAAGAAGATCAGATTTTGACACTGGAATTTTCCTTTTACATGTGTGTTGCTGAAATTCTGAATACTTTCTTCTGGGGGAAATACTGGCCCCAATTCTGTATGATTCTATTCCTGCATTTGGGATAGGAACAAGGTGGTGCGGGCCTTGGAAGTGCCTTTTAGATACCTCTGCATTCATATTTTGGAGCAACCAAGAGCCTACCCAGCCCCTGCTGTCAGTTAAAGCAGCCTCTGGACTGCTCTAAATTACACTCTGCTTTTCATGAACCTGGTAAGCAGAGAATAACTGTGAGCTCTGGACATACCACCAATGTGCCCTCCATGTAGTGAGTGGGAACTGGGCCACTGGATACATTTACTTTCTGCACATGTTTCAAGGCCTACGTTGGCTTCCAGGTACTAGTGGAAATGGACGTTGTTCTATCCATTGCTTGGAGAATTCAAGGGTGAAGATGTTTAGCTATTTAGCAGCCTGTAATGGAATAAGCAGTTTATTATTTGTTGTTTCAAATGGCGATACAAGACTATGACTTTGACTTGTGGGGAGTGTGTTGTAGGGGACACCTGTTAACAGAATAACATCTTTTATAAATACCAATACATTAAGTTATACTACCACCAAGCTCTTATCTAGCACTTTTCATCAGTGTAACTCAAAGCACTTTACAAAGGAGGTCAGTATCATTGTCCCCATTTTACGGAGGGGGAAACTGAGGCACGGCGACTGAACGTGACTTTACCCAAAGTCTCCCTGCAGACCAGTGGCAGAGCTGGGAATAGAACCCAGGGCTCCTGAGTCCTAATCCAGTGCTCTATCGACTAGGAAAAACTGCTCTGAAGAGAAATCAGAGTATAGCTCCTTGACACTCAGTGTCAAGGACCTAGGTGATCTTGGGCCCGTGTAGATCTCATTATTCGCTCCCTATGCTCCTCCGAGTTCTCTCCTCACTGCTCTTACCTGTCTAGTCATTTAAACCTCACTCACCAGCACAGTGTCGCCTCCTCCCTTTGTTAAATTTGAACCACCATTCTTTTCTATTTGCTAGAGACATTGGCTTTTTTGTCCATAAGGCACCCTTCTGCCCCTCCCTCCCCCCAAGGCCTGATTCTCCTAGGGAAAATTAGGACTAGCTCCACTCAAATCAGGGTCTGTTTTCATTGGAGCTGGAAAGTGATCAAGCTAGTGTGTTCAAAATAGAAGTGCAAGCACAGCAATGCAAGTGACAGAAGAAGTTAGTTGCCCCAAGTGCAAGCCCATTCCTGACTCTAGACACATACTTGGGTGGCTACCCCTGCTGCCACTCATGCCATCACAGCTACACTTCTATATTTAGGGCACTAGCCATTAAATCCCTTCTTAAAACCTCTTATTCCAGGAATCCATCCACTACCTGATTCTCCTCTCCAGTAATTCACCACCACCAATCCTTGCCCGAACTGTTGTCCCTTGTCTTGTGTTGGCTTGGCCTCTTCATATTAGCATGTCTCCAGTGGTGGCAAATCACCTTTCTCTGGGTTTGTGAAGTGCTGGGTAAATTTATACCATTCTGTGTTGTTATTAATAATCAGCTTATGTGCAGTAAAATGTCACATTATGTTTTATTGAAAACAATTAAAACTACTACAGACTGTAGGATGAAATATCTTTTAAAAAAGTAAGTGTCTTGTGGTATAAGTATAAAATGGAAGATCAGTTATCTCTGGCAATGGACGTTCTAACTCGGATCTATAACTCTGAATGTCAAGCCACACAGTACGGTTTCCTTTGCACAGGACACAGGAAAATAAGAATATGTTTTCAGGATAGCCTGGCACGGTATGACAATATGTGGCACATGAAAATAATGTTAGGAACATGTGTCATTCTCCACATCAGGACGCGTTCTCCCAGCACACACGCAGTTGCTGCTGGAGAACAACAGCCTCAATAGCTCTTGCTCATTTGATTCCATCTTGGCAGTATTAGGGCCTGATCCTGAAAACCCACAGGTCCCATTCATTTGAATGGCCACTGAGGGTGCTCAGCACTGCTCAGAATCAGGCATTTAATCCTATAAAGAAAGAACTCCTACTCAAACAACGCAAAGGCATCTAATACATGAGCTGACCCAGCTTATTTTGTGTCACTAAAATACACAGATAGGATTCGGAGACCACAGGAGCAGAGTAGATATGCTGAGTGAGAGGATGCTGTGCTATCACACAGTTATTTTTCAGAGAAGACCCACACTTCAAAGTCTAAGCAGGAGCCTTTGGCAGATTTATTCAAGAGAAAGTAGATGGAATGAAAGTGGGAGTTAGCCTGGCCCAACCCAAAATGCCAACAAACCACAGCGCCCCCCTGGCTAATTAGGCTAGGCTGTTCACAAAGGGGAAATTAACCCTTTTGGACCTGCATGGGTAATCAAGGTCACACACTGAAGCACAGGGTGTATTTACCCTCCTTATTTTAGCTGGCATAGACGCAAATGTTGTTAATGAGCATAAAATTTTCCAGCCCTTTCTAACAGGCAAGCTGCAGTGGGCGTCTCAATGCCCTTGTGCAGTAGCAGCAGGAGTGTTATATGCACGGCCCTGGTACTCAGCAGTAAGCAGGACCTTAATTCTGCTGCAGGATTCTTGGGTCCTCAGGCGCTCTGGTATAATGCATACTCTGTGCAAAGCTTAAAACAGGTTGCCTGAGTTCACAAGTCTCAGGTGGGCCGGTCACTAGCTAGGGATGGTGATGTGGCTAAATCTGAAATGAATGGGGCACCGCACTGGTCATCCCCTCCCTAGTCCCCTCCTCCTCAGAGCAGCCGAGATCATGACAAATGTAAACCTAGCCAAGCCCTAATCCTCTGTTATGAAACATTCCATCAGCCAGGACAGAGCAGACACTTTCACGAGGGCACAGTGTACAGTAGCGTCTCCTTGTCATGACTCCAAATTTACCCTCTTTTGGCAGTGAGGGTCCATGTGTTCCTCATATTCTGGACAAGAGTAAAATGGGCTGATCAGATTTTTGCCATGCTCTTCGTAATTTTTGACGCCCTCAGTCAAGCCCCCTCTAACTCTCCTCCTTTCTGGCCCAGGTAATCGTTCTCGAGTAGGAAAACTTTAAATAAATCCAATCTTGATAACAAACATTCGTTTCTTTTAAATGAATGGTTTCATGTGTCCTTTGGTGAGCACTGCTTACTGAATTTTTAGCTTTTACCATTCTGGTAGCTCTCTCAGCTCCAATGGTTCCTGTTTGTCTCCTGCCATTTAAAATTCAATTGGGATTTTCACCCTGTTGATAATTGCACTGAGGTCTAACAAAGATCATGCATATTGTTTCTAACTTTATTCCATGGAGCACTAGAGGGCAGGGGGTGTATGCTTCGTGGGGAGAAAACAGAGTTCAAACGATTGATTTTAAATAGTTTTCTTCAAAAATGTGAAAAGTAGCATTATGGGGGTGTATCAGGGTGTGATTTGGTCTCATTTAAATGCATACGAATGATCACATTCACATTTTTCAAGTCTGGATGATGGCAGAGGGAGAAATGAGAGGGCACCTAGAAGGAGAAAGACATTGCAAGCCTGCTCACACGTTGTGACCATGCCACCACCTAAGGTAAATGTACACTTATGGCAGCGTGTAGGGTACAGGCGCTGCACGCCCAGCTAGCACAGGTATAAATAGCAGAGTAGATGGTGAGGCACTACTTTAGGTCATAGAATATCAGGGTTGGAAGGGACTTCAGGAGATCATCTAGTCCAACCCCCTGCTCAAAGCAGGACCAATCCCCACTTAAATCATCCAACAGATTTTTGCCCCATATCCCTAAATGGCCCCCTCAAGGATTGAACTCACAACCCTGGGTTTAGCAGGCCAATGCTCAAACCACTGAGCTATCCCTCCTCCCTATGAGTAGAGTGCCCTACACACCTGAACTCCATGTACCCTACACAACTCTCTACACACTCATGCAGTGTCTCCCCTGTCCACATTGCTATTTTTAGCAGTGTAGCATTCCACTGCCTCCCCACTGCCAAAGCCCTCTAATGCAACTACACAAGACAGAATGTGTCACAGGCTACTGATTAACATTTACAAACAGTAATAGGACTCACATGGCTTATTCCCATTCATTGCACAATTATGCTGTTGGGTGTTCTGTATTTAAAAGAATCAAAATTCACTGTGTAACTGCACATGATTATTTTTTGTGGTTTTGCCCTCTGTCCCATTAGCATTTTTGTACATAAAGTGACTCTATTGCAATAAAACCCCACTGAAGTCTTTTTTCATAACAGAACAGGTAGCCTAGGCATCTTGGTGTTTGTATAAACACAGAGTTAAAAGCATGCAGATTGCTTTCTCTCTGTTTCCAGAATAAAGCATTTATCTATCAGTTTTAAAGTCAGTCTGTCAGGCACATTTGTTTTAAGTCAAATAAAGAATTCCTCCTCCTCTTCATTTCCATTTCCATGGTTTGCTTTTGATATTCGCAAGTGAAAGTTTGAAGCTGTCTGTCCAGCTCCTTTATTTCTTTTGACAGCAGATAACGACAGATGGATTCTATCCTCAGAAGGCAAGTTGATTCTGGAGCCAGCAGCAGCTAATGAATAGTTTGGTGCTTGTGGTTGAGGAAGACTGTCCTGCAAGTCCCTTGAAAACCTGCTAAGTGGAGATGGATTGCATTCAGAATTTACTACCGTGAATCCTGTGTCAACATTGGTCTCTGCTTCTTGCCTTTGAAAATGGATTTCTTGGCTGGAGATGTTCAGTTTAGTTCCTGCACTTACATTGAAAGAGGTGGTATCAGACCGTGAAGTAGCTGCTGGACTGCTGGCCTGGGATGAAGAGCAGGAGTTACTCTGTGGGGTGCTGCTAACGCTCCCAGAAATAATTCTGTGTTCTGATTTGATTTTACACTTCATCATTCTGATCTTCCGGCTTTTCTGTTCTGGATTAACCCACTTTGTGGGAAAGGGGGCTAGCGTGGAATTCTGTAGGATCTTTTCTTCACCTGCATTATTGTGCTGATTAGAAAGTCCGTCATTTTTTTCATTGTGTTTTGAGTTGCCTTGAACCTGTTAAAGAAAGATTGATGAGAACACTATTAAATCATTGCTTGAACAGCAATGAAGTGACTATTGTGTCCTCAACTGCAGGTACCATGCTGAAATCATCTACAACTCAATGATTACGGGTTCCATTATTATCTTCTACAACTCGGATGTGGAAACCCATGCTAAAGAATTTATGAATGAGCTGATCCATTCATTTCAATGTACCATTACATTTATACATTTTCATTTTACTTTGTAACTAATCACAGATCACAAATTTCACTCTTTTGATAAAGAAAAACAAAAGAAAAACAAAGATTCAGTGGTACCATTAGAGCAGGCCTGCACAACTCGTAAAGCGGCGAGGGCCATATTACTCCAAAGAAAACAGCTGAGGGCCAAAACCCTCCAAGCGCTGACAACCCCCCCCCCCCCCCCGAAACACAACACACACACCCCAGCGCCGCCCACCCCATGGAAACAACCCCCCCAGCGCTGCCGAAACACACACACACACACACCCCGCGCCACCTGCCCTGCGGGGAAAAAACCCTCCTTCCGCAGCACCGCCCCACCGAAACAGCAGTATTGAGCCTCGGTAATACGTTATAGCGGGCCCCTAAGGTAGTATAATTAAAGTAAAAGAAAAATGTCTTTTTGCTAGAAGTAGAATAAGATCTTCCCCCCACTTTGTAATCAATTGCCCTGTTGAATGAATGAGGTGTGAATGAGGAAGGCGTGGAAGGCAGGCACCTCAGACAGCTGCAACCCTTGGAGAGGACAGGGCCAGCTCTAGGATTTTTGCCGCCCCAAGCAAAAAAATTTTTGGCCGCCTCCCTTTTCTTTTTCGTGCCCCTCTGCCCCCGGCCCCACCCCAACTCCACCCCTTCCCCAAATCCCCAACACCGCCTCCTCCCCCAGCATGCCGCATTTCTCCCCCCCCCCATTGCTTCCTGCAGGCCCCCCGTGACCTCTCGCCCTTGCTCACCTCCACTCCACCTGCTCCCCTGGGCGTGCGGCCGCTCCGCTTCTCCCCCCTCCCTCTCAGGCAAGGGAGGGCAGAGAAGCGGCGCGTTCAGGGGAGCAGGCGGAGCGGAGGTGAGCTGTTGGGGGGGGTGCAGGAAGTAACGGGGGGGTAGAGGAACCACTCCCCGCTCCAGCTCACCTCTGCCGCCTCCCCCGAGCGCCCCGCCGCTCGGCTTCTCCTCCCTCCCAGCCTTGCTGCACGAAATAGCGGTTTCGCATGTGGCAAGCCTGGGGGGAATGGGGGAGAAGCGGAGCGGCAGCGACGCGCTCAGGGGAGCAGGCAGAGGCGGAGTGGAGGCGAGCTGGGGTGGCGAGGGCACTTTTTCCCCATGCCCTGGAGTCGGCACCTATGATGGCCGGCACCAGAATGCCGCCCCTAGAAATGTGCCGCCCCAAGCACTTGCTTGTTTTGCTGGTGCCTGGAGCCGGCCCTGGGAGAGGGGATGGGAGCCAGACCAGATCAGTAGAACAGGTCAGCCACCGACTCACCTCCTCAGCCCCCCACCCCTCCGGCTCGCTGGCTCACCTGCCAACCCGCCACTCCCCCCCCCCCCCCCCCCCCCCCCCCCCCCCCCCACCGCTCGCCTACTTACCCCCCGCCACTGCCCGCCCACTTGCCTCCTCAGCCCCCCCTCCCCTGCCACCGGCTCACCTGCCCCCCCTCCACTGCCCGCCCACTCGCCTCCTCAGCCCTCCACCCGCCCGGCTCGCCTACTCATTTCCCACCACTGCTCGCCTACTCAGCCCCCCTCTCTCACCCGCCGCTTGCCTACTCACCCCCCCGCGGGCCGCACAGTGAGCCCATCTACTCAAGCCCCGCGGGCTGCACAGTGAGCCCACGCGGGCTGCATGCGGCCCCCGGGCCGCATGTTGTGCAGGCCTGCATTAGAGTCAAATTCTAATCTTATTTTAAGTCACACATGCACTGACTTTTATGGTCTCATACAAATGTTAAATTAGTTTGCTGATTTAGTTCTAAGAGACTCCAAAAATCCAGTCTGATCTGTGTTAAAATAACTAGCACTTTTCATATGAGTTTTAAGATTAAAATCTCTTGGAAAAAGTAATACTTCAGAACACAAAGTGTCCAGTAAGTTCTTGGAGTGTGTTGGGGACAACTTCTTGTTTCAGAAGGTGGAAGTAGTAACCATGGGGGCAGCCACTTTAGGCTTGGTTCTTACTAACAGGGACTAATTGGTTGTGAATCTGAAGGTTGAAGGCAACTTGGATGAAAGTGATCATGAAATGATAGATTTCATGATTCTAAGGAAAGGAAGGAGTGAAAGCAGCAGAATAAGGACAATGGACTTTAAAAAAATAACCAGACTTTAACAATCTTAGAGAATTGATAGGTAGGGTCCCAGGGGAAGAACAGAAGGGGAAAAAATTGTTCGGGAGAAGTGACAGTTTCTCAAAGAGACAGTATTAAAGGCACAACAGCAAACTATACTGACAAAGAAAAAATAGCAAGAATAGTAAGAGGCCAATTTGGCTCCATTAGGAGCTCATTAATGACTTGAAAATCAAAAGAGAATCCTACCAAAAGTGAAAACATGGCCAAATCGCTAAGGATGAGTTCAAAAGACTAGCACAAGCATGTAGGGACAAATCAGAAAGCTAAGGCACAAAAACAGTTACACCTAGCAAGGGACATGCAAGGAAATAAGAAGAGGTTCTATAAATACATTAGGAATAAGAGAAAGAAGAAAGAAAGGCTAGGTCAACTACTTAGCAGGGAAGGAGAGCTACTAATGGATGATATAATGAAGGCAGAAGTGTTTGATGTCTATTTTGCTTCAGTCTCCTCTAAAAACATAACTTGCAACCACATGCTTAACACAATTAATATTAACAAGAGGGAAGGAATACAAGCCAGAATATGGGAAGAACGAGCTAAAGAATATTTAGATAGGTTAGATATATTCTAGACAGGCCCTGATTAAATTCATTCTATGCTACTTAAGGAATTAGCTGAAGCAGTCTTGGACTCAACAGTGACTATCTTCAAGAGCTCATGGATGATGGGCGAGGTCCCAGAGGACTTTAGAAGGGCAAACATAGTACCTATCTTTAAAAGAGGGAACAAAGAGAACCTAGGGAATTACAAACCAGTCAGCCTACCTTCTATACATGGAAAGATGCTGGAACAAATTTTTAAACAATCAGTTTGTAAGCACCAACAGAATAATAGCATGATAAGTAATAGCCAACATGGATTTTTCAAGAACTAATCATGCCAAGCCAACCTAATTTCCCTCTTTGACAGGGTTACTGGACTATTGGAGCAAGGAAGAGCTGTAGATGTGATATAATAAGGCTTTTGACACAATCCCACATGATATTCTCATAAGCAAACTAAGGAAATGTGGTCTAGATTAAATTACTATAAGGTGTGTGCACAACTAGTTAAAAAAACATACTCAGAGTAGTTATCAGTGGTTTGCAATAGTATGAGAATACAAATGTGTGATAACAAATCCAGACTAACTTTTCTGTGAAGACCTTCATAAGCCCCCAAAATGATGCCTTAAATCTTGAAATCCCTTCTGATTAATGGCCAAAGCTCTCAAAACCTTGGGACCATCACCAAAAAATGGCAGAGGCTGTGGGAAAACAGCAAGGTCAAGAATCAAGATTTCATTACGGATCCTACAAACCAGCTACCTGGCTTTGCCAGGCCATGTAAGATAAGGATCACAGTAAAATGCCTCAGAAACTCACACAGGCATCACAATTTCCTACTACACAAATGGATAGCATGATATGCAAATGTGGAGAAGATGCCCAAACCATGGACTGAAAGGCAGTAAATATCATAATAGCTATGTAAATCCATGGTGCACCCACAGTTCTGGTCTTCCCTCCCTCCCCCCTCCATCTCAAAAAAGTTATAGCGGAACTGGAAAAGGTTCAGAGAAGGGCAACAGAGATGATAAAGGGTATGGAATGGCTTCCATGAGAGGAGAGACTAAACAGATTGGGGCTGCTCAGCTTAAAAAAAAAATTGACAAGTAAGGGGGGGGGGATAAGATACAGGTCTAAAAATCATGAATGATGTGGGGAAAGTTATTTACCTTTTCCCACAATGTAAAAAAATTAATAGGCAACAGATTTAATACAAAGAAGAGGAAGTAACTTTTTCACACAACACACAATTAACCTGTGAACCCATTGCTAGGGGACGTTGTGATGGCCATAAATATAACTGGGTTCAAAAAATAACTAGATAAGTTCATGGATGACAGGACCATCAATGGCTTCTAGCCAAGATGGTCAGGGATGCAACCCTACTCTTGGGGCAGTCCTAAACCACTGACTGCCAGAAGACAGGAGGAGAAAACAGGGGTAGATTTCTCAAACTGCCCTGTTCTGTACACTCCCCCTGAAGCTTTGGTACTAGCCATTGTTGGAGACAGGATACTGGGCTAGATGGACCATTGGTTTGACCCAGTATGGCATTTCTTATGTTCTTAAGATGAAATTCATTAAAGGCAGGTGCAAAGTACTACACTTAGAAAGGAAAAAATCAAATGCACAACTACATAACAGAGAATGATTGGCTAGACAGTTGTAGTGCAATACTACTGGGAGTTATAATGGATCACACATTGAATACAAACCAGCAGTGTGATGCTGGTGCAGAAAAGGCCACTATCATTTTGGGGTGTATTATAATAGAAGAGTCATATGGGAGATACGGGAGGTAATTGTCCATTCCGCATGGGACTAGTGAGGCCTCAGCTGGAGTACGTGTCCAGTTCTGGGAACCACACTTCAGGAAAGATGTGGACAAACTGGAGAGAACCCAGGGGAGAGCAACTAAAAAGATAAAAGGTTTAGAAAGCCTGATCTATGTGGAAAGGTTAAAAATACTGGGCACGTTTACTGTTGAGAAAAGAAGGCTGTGGGGGACTTGATAACAGTCTTCAAATATGTCAATGTGTTTTATAAAGAGGATGGTGATCAATTGTTCTCCATGTCCACTGAAGGTAGGACAAGAAGTAGCTGACAATCTTTAGCAAGGGAGATTTAGATTAGATATTAGGGAAAACTATTTTTATCATTAGAAAGTTAAGTACTGGACTAGGTAACCAAGGAAGGTTGTGGAATCCCTATAATTGTCTAACCTTGTCTTAAAAACCTCCAAGCACCTGTCAGGGATGGTCTAGGTATGCTTGGTCCTGCTTCAGCATGGGGAGGATGGACCAGATGACCTCTTGAGGTCCCTTCCAGCCCTAAATTTCTATGATTATATCAACAAAGTATGAGCATTAGGAATCACCTATAAACCCTTTGGGAAAGGGCATAGAACGGAATAGTAAAGTAACTAAAGATAACTCAAGGAAGACAACTAAGAACACTGAGGATGGGTGAGCATGTGAAATATCAGGACTCTTATCAATTACATTATCTATCCCATAATAAATAACCCAAATATAAGCATAATAATGGACTCCAATTTGCATCATTTATTTGCTGGAAGAAAAAAACCCCAGAGGGATCGGAAGGAGAATGGTAATTCGTTATGGGGGAGAGCCTGCCAACCCTAACTCTTGGAAGTAGTTCTTAGTAAGAAATAAAGTCCATAGAAGTAATACAGCTACTCACTCAAGTAAGCACAAGTCATGTGAGTTAGGGTTTGCAGGTTCAGGCCTTAAGTCACCAAATGTATTTTGATAACCAAGCATCTTTATCTGAATAGGGTTGCCCCCTCTTACATTACATTACATTATCCGTGTCTCAGTCTGATGCCAGAGTTGCCCCTCTGCCAAGTGGTAGCAGATGTCTGAGGCATTGCAAGTTGGCTTCCCAGTGGTGAAGAAATCAGTGACAGAGTGGGGTGTATTCTAGTGTAACTTGTTTTATTTACACACATATGCCAGTCCTGGAACAGAGACAATCACAAACAGCATGCAGGGCAATCCCTTCTTTCAGGCATCTCAACTCAACACTAATGCCCAGAGAGCAATTCTGCCTCAAGAACTGACTCTAACCAGAGACCAAGGCAGTGAGCAAACTTTCCTGCTGCTCTCACAGCTCCCTCTCCTTAGGCTGCCTATACACAGAATCTAGTGTAACTAAGTCACTAACAACACATAGCAATGTCCTTCTAAGACTGAACATTTGCTCAAACACTTAGGGCCTGTCTACACAGCAACTTAATGTGTGGCAACCCAGGGTGTGAATGTACTGTACATTAGCCTGACATATACTAAGTTGCCATGTGGATCATGCTACCATGTTCTAAACATTCTGTAGTGTGCTTCCTCATACTGCTGTTAGTGTCAAAACGCACTACAGACCTTTTAGTGCGTGGTAGCAGGGTCCACTTAGTGCAAGGCAAGCTAGTGCAGCACTTTACATTCACACCTTGCTGCAACTGTGTCACCATGTAGACAAGTCATAACACAAAAGAACTTGGAAGATTATGTGCAACAGCGCCACCTGTTGACACCTGCCGTAACGGGAAAAATGCTCACCTATGATTCTCCGAAGAATAGACAGACTGACTAATAAGTGTGATAAGCCAAGGACATTTTATACTTGTAATTGATCAACCGCCATCCAAGATATGTTCTGCAATGGGGAAGACAGACTGAAAAGAAGGAAGGTGATCCCTTAACAGAGACAAACTATTAAATAATATTAAATTGGTTTCCAAAAAATCATTCAACATGGAGATGCCCTAACTAATGCTAACTGGTCATTAGCAAGGGATCACATGGAACCTTTGTGTCTTCGGTACGATTTGTTCCTTTTCTTAATTGACAAACCAGGGACACTGTAGTTTCTTCAGCATGAAGGATGCAATCCTGGGAGGTGCTGAGAGCCCTCGACTGCCATTACCTCTAGTGGGATAGGAGAGTCCCTGGATCACAGGATCAGGCTCTTCATGCCAAACTATCAGCATATCAGTGTGCTGCTTGAAAACAAAACACAAACCCCAAGTTCAGACTGCTCCTAGTTCCCTTGACAGGAGGAGGATGAGTCACAGCTAAAAAACAAATCCTAATCCTCTCCTGCCAGGGAATTCAAATGCATCTGTCAAAGTGAAGCCCTTGCCTACATCAGGTGGGTAGCCACCTCATTTGCAGAGAGACAGGATGAAAAGTACAAACACACAAAAGCAAAAGCTGCATTGAGGATTAACAGTGAGAGATCAGTGAAAAAATTAGCCATGCAGATGGATTAGCAGGAATTGTACCAAATAATCTCTAGAAGGAATAGAAAGGGAAAAAATAAAAACGAAGGCAAAATCACTCTGCCAAAGAATCAGAGAAAAATTAAAAACTACACAGGATTGCTACAAATTATTGAAATAATCCAAACTATACTGTACGCAGAAGTACGAGAAAATGAATGAAAATACTAGGACATAAAAATGTTTAAATGGAAAATGCTGAGTAATTTCGATCCAAAGGAATAATTATTCAGCGATACACTTAGTTGAAATGTTTTCATTGAAATTTTGAATTTTCCAAAAAAAAATCTATTAAATTTATAAATTAGTTGGAAAATAAAAAATGTTGTGCAAATTTTTCAACCCCAAAATGGACATTTGTAAATGTTTCAGGTAGATTGATTCAAAAGCATGTTACAAATACTGGGCCTGCTCTCATAGCTCTTACTCCTGTCCACGATTTGACGGTTAACGCTTAGTGATGATTACTGTATTACAGCAATGCCAAGAGCCTACAGATCAAGGCCCCGTTGTGTTAGGTGCTATACATCCATATAGTAAATGACAGTTCCAGCCTCAAATAGCTTATGGTCTAAAAGCTATTCGGCCTGATTCTTTCCCTCACACTGGTGCTAATCAGGAGTTAGTTCATTAAAGTCAAGGGAGTTAAACTGGTTTAAAGTGAGTGGAGAATCAGAGCCACTGAATTCATTCTTTTCATTTCTAGCTCTGGGTGACTCATTTACTGCCCAATAATACCAAGTGCTGGGTGCTTCCTGCTAGGTGTATAATGCTTATCTCCAGCTTGTGACAAGGCCCTCAGACACATCAAGCTTTTAATCTTTCTGCCTCCATTTCCCCATCCGTACAATGGGGATGCTACCTGCGACAGATATGCACAATATCTGATATGCATGATAGCCTGCCATAGCCTTGAAGAAACCTTACTGAATTAAGGGTCCTTAGGGTCCATTGTACTAAATGCAAAGTTTGTGTTATTGTGGGCTGGGATCGTATGTAACCTCTAGGGAGGAGATGTAATGTAAGGCCTGAACGATCACAGAACTATATTGAACAATGTGCCAAACAAGAATGGACTTTTGGGACAATATGGTTGAAGTGGATTTCCTGGGAAATATCGAGGGGGAGATGAATGGAAATTCCCAACTTCCAGACCAGTAGAGTGCACGTAAGTAGGCAGACAGGTCAAATCAAATGTAAAGCAGTGCAGTGTGGGCAGGGCTGGCTCCAGCTTCTTTGCCGGCCCAAGCGGCAGAAAAAAAAAAAAAAGATAAAGCCGCGATCAGTGGCACTTCGGCGGCAACTCTACCGCACCGCTTCATTCTTTGGCGGTAGTTCGGCAGCCGGTCCTTCCCTCTGAGAGGGACTGAGGGACCCGCTGCCGAATTGCCACCGAAGACCTGGATATACCGCCCCTTTCCATTGACCACCCCAAGCACCTGCTTCCTGTGCAAGATTATTCTAAAAAGAATTGTGCCATGTGAACACAAGTCAGTTTAAGCCAAAAAACAAAGTTAACATGAAAAATCCCACCCATGGAAACAAGCCTTTATTCATATGATTTATTCACTCCAGCCTAGGCAGTACAGTACAGCCTAGGCAGCTCAGTTTAACTATTAAACTTTCACAAAAATTGACAGATACCATACACCCAAACATACCCTTCCTTGGGTGGCACCCAACAGCACAGCTAGAAACTAGCTTCTGAAAGCATT
Source organism: Terrapene triunguis (assembly GCF_002925995.2). Taxonomy (NCBI): domain Eukaryota; kingdom Metazoa; phylum Chordata; order Testudines; family Emydidae; genus Terrapene; species Terrapene triunguis. The sequence continues at coordinate 14,287,605 of NW_020664439.1, forward strand.
TCCACTCTAAACCCTTATCATAAAGAAATAATTCAGGCACTTACAGTAATTTCATCTGAGGGTGAAACTCTGTCTACAGACCAGCCTGCAAAATACCGTACTTGCATTTCAGGTTATAATTTATCAAGTCTAACTGCACAATGTCATATCAGCCCAGGGGGAGATATTACAAAAATATCTGGCAATCTTTTAATGTTACTTTGGGTGGTTTTATTAATGGAGAAATCACCCAGAGTATGGGATAGACAGCTATAAATATTTTATAAATTCAAAGGAAGAAATAAATAATAATAAATAACTATCTTCCAATCAGACCCTATGTTCTTCCTAGCTGGCAAGTCACCTACTGAATTAAAGACAGCACACATAAAAAACCCAATACCTGAAGCAAGATTTTGTTTCCTTCGTAGTCCTGAGTTTGCCATCGGGTGCTACTGATAGGAATACATGGATTAGGCAGAAGAGGTACCAGCTGCCCAATTTCGTGGACCTTGAATTGCAACACGGAAGATTCTTTCAGTTCAACAGAGACCCCAGGGGGCAGCTGCTTCAAGCAGAGCTGAACAGCAACGGTTTGTGTTGCATACAGCACAAAGACACAGAAGTTACTCTTCTGCATAGTTGCTTCTTTCTGTAGGATCATCTCGTAAAGTCTGACTGCATCATCATAGTTATCAAAGCTACAGTAGAGAGTCACGCGCAGAATTTCAGTGCCATAATGAACTTGCCGTACACCCCATACAGGCATATGCTCATCCAGATCATAAAATTCCTGGCCAGCAGGTGCATAAGGGTACTGTTTCCCATTAGCATGTTGCATGTGGTGATCCTGCCATGGAGGGTGCTGGAAAATATCATGGACCCGAAAAATCCGTTCTTCCCCAAAGTCCTCATGCAGGAAAAGGAGAATGGACATCCCAGGAAATCCAGAGCTTTTCCGGTGATATTTCTCATAATACTTCACTGGAGTAACACGTTCGGATACAAGGAAGAGGCGAACATCCAGACAGATCCACCCCAGAAGCCGATCAAGAGTTTGCTGCAAGAGTAATGAATGTCCAGAGGTGGCAAGAAGATGCACAGTCATCACCAACGAGTCTGCTCTTCCATCCATTGTAAAATCACCTTGAGAATAAAAATAAAGACAGATGAGTGCTTCTGTATACACTGAATAATCATAAACAATTATACTTTGGATTTCTCTTTTGCTTCCCATCTGAAGATCTCAGCATGCTTTATATGCCTCACACATCCCTGTGAAGTAAAGACTTGTAGCTGTATCTATATTTTACAGATAAAAGATGAAGCACAGAGAGGTTAAGTGATTTGCCCAAGGTCATACAGAGGAACAGTGACAGAGCTGGGAATAAATCTCTCATTCCCTGACTCCCAGTCCTTTAACCACCAACTAATACAAATAGAAACCATCTGACATTCCCCCTCAAAAACAAAAAACCCAAGCCCTAACATTTTTGTCCTTCATAGTGAAATACAGTGGGGATTAAGAACACGGAAATACTAGCGCAGTTATTCTCAAATGCATAGAGTACTTAAAAAATATACTTACCAGTTGACCATGGAAATGCAAACTCTGAGATCTAGCAGAACCCTGGCAACGGACAACAAGAGACACAGTTACTGCCTCATTGCAAATGCAATGCGGCACTTGTGTTTTAAAGCCTCAGCATGCTTTGTTTTTTTAGTCAACGTGCCAATGTTTTTGTTAGATCTAAAAGCTTGTGATCTTTATGAGTAACACCCTTCCAGGGTGTGCAGATAAACTATTCTTTAAAACAAGAAAGGGAAACAGGCTAACAAAAGAAAAACAAATGTGAACTGCACAGATAACAATTAGTGCAGATGTGAATCAATCTAAGGAAAGATAAGAGTTTAGGGAGATGCCTTAAATCCTAATTTTCCCATTGTGTCATTTTACACAGCATAGAGAGCAGGCTGCCCTTCAGTTCTAATAGAAATATTACAGTGCCCTGTTTATTACATTTATTCCAAAGTAATCCCAGTACCAGGTTTCCCCCACTCCTTTTTGGTGCATTACTATTGCTATGCTGTATTTGGATAGGCTGGTACATTTTTGTTATTCGTGCATGTAAGCAGATCATAACCATTGTTTTGCCTTTACAGATTAATATAGTTTCTACTCAACTACAAAAAGAATGCTGAAAACCTTACTCTTTCCAGCTTTTCTCTAGGAGCCCTAAACAATACTGTTCCTGAGTTGTTCATCATGTTGCCAATTCAGAAGCAATTTACACAGAGCAAGTTAACCTCGATTCTTCAGATTGAACTTTCTTTACTTCTGCATGTCTTTAGGTCAAGGGTTATAATTTCTGGTGATGCACTTGACTACATATGTTTAGGAACCACAGCTCTCTTTGCATTTCCTCTTTCCAAATAAGTAGGGTGCACAAAATGACAGCTATTGTTGTTCAACGACGGTGTTTCCAAACCTGGGCATTAATAAAACCTTCTGTTTTTGAAGAGATTGTGTTATCCAAACTTTGATCCAGCAGTGCAGACAGCAGCCTTGTTCATTAAAGTTTGTATTTTAGTCCAAATGTTATGGACTGAACCATAATGGACTGAACCAAAACACCAGGTCTGAACAACCTCAAAGTTTGGAAGGTTCCATATCTGAACGTTGTGGCCTTACGTGTCTCACTATAAAAGACCACTTTTGTATTGACTTTAAAATATATATTTTATAAACACACACAGAGAGAGAGAGAGAGAATCAGTCTTATTTTAATTAATCTAAGTTTTGACCATGGTGATAATCCCAATATAAAATACAGAATTGTAGATTAGGTATAGATAAAATCTGGGGAAGGTTTATACAAAAATCTGTTTGTTTTACAGCCCTGGCTACTTGACAGTAATTGCAGTGAAATGCTGGGAGGGGTGGGGGAGAACTACCCTGGCGACAATTACAGGAATTAGATGAAGAGAACAGAAACCAATTATAGCACTTCAAGCAATGTAAGTGTTTAAGGCTTCAGATAAAACACTGTAAATGAATTCTGAATAACATTTTTTCTAAGGCACCTTTGTCAGCCCAAAGGGAAGGGAATATTTGATTAACTGTATGTGGAACCTCATATACCAGCGAATGGGGAAGCAAAGTCAGCTGGCTTCGTCTGTGTTTGAGATGAATGGGGTGTTTGCCTGAGTGAGGAGGACTGAGTAGCACTAAGAAGGAACTTCAGGGTTAGGCTTTCAGTAAGTAATATTAGTGCAAATGATACCCATGCTCTTAGGCAGGATGCAGCTGAGCCAAGCAGCTTGGAGGGGGTATCCTAGGCTATCGGGTCACTACTGTGCTCATATGTAAAAGAAAACCATTATTGTGGTTGTTTTATGATCAAACCTACTATATAGATGATGATGAAGGATGAAGATGATGATACAAGCCAGGAGACAAATAAAGAAACCGCACTGTAGCTGATCAGAGCATAAAATATATTCAGGGCCTTGTGTTTATTGACCCTTTTACCAACACAAACACCTGAATCATCAGCCACTACTTTGGATACCTCCCTGACTAAGCAGTCGTTCCATTCCACTGTCCCGTTTGAGAGTTTCCACCCCATCCCATCCCCACTCTGTGTGTGTTCCTATCCCCCTCCATTCCCATTGTGTCTCTCTCTCTTCACTCCCATTGTGTGTGTTTGTCTGTGTGTGCATCTTTCTCCCTCCTTAGTCCCCACTTGCTCTCCCCTGGATCACCAGTGTGCTGTTACTTCTAAATATGCTGTTTTCCCCAGGGTGCTAGCAAGAGCACCAAAGGGAAAGTGGCATGATCATGTTCAGTTTCAACATACTGAGTACATGAGTAGCACTGAAAAAGGAGCACAGAAGCATTCCTCTTGCTTAGGGTTGGAAAAAACCTGTTCCCCTCCTATGTCCCAGAAAGCCCCTAAATTGGGGGGGGGGAAAAAAAAGAAAGAAAAAAAAGAAAAGAAGAGATCAGTGCAGTAATAATCTGATTACAAGTAATTGCCGTCTCCTTCCCTTTCTCCAGTACAGCATGTACACTCAGGAGCGAAGGAGCTGATATACTAGTTTTTTGGCAAGTCTTTAGTTTTCATAGGTGTGAACAGAGAGCAGTGGTTTCATACGTGTGAACAGAGAACTAGTTTCCTCGTGGTGAGTCACATCAAGCTCACTGCAATACCTCTGCAAACACAAACAGCTTTTCCACCTCTGTTCAGATCACTATGACATCCTGGCGTGGCTGAGTAAAAATCCCATCGATGTAAAAATATATTCAGGGAGGAGATATTTTTTGTGTTGCATTCAATAATGTAAGAGTATTTTAAAGTGAAATTTTACAAGCTAGCATTTGTGGAGGGAGAGGGGCAGGGGAATTATTAAAATTAAAAAATATATAGGCATTAAGTCTTCATCAAACTTCCAGTGAAGTCAGTGAGAGTCTTTCCATTGACTTCAGTGGGGTCAGCATCAGCATGAGGATAATGCCGCGAGGCTGTTGAGCATGATGTGCTTTTATCTCTTACACAGACATGGATTCTGAAGTAGCTGGAATTTTAACCCATTCAAGTTTTACAAGGTTTTTCAGCAGACAAGTTTACTTTCTTATGCAGAGAAAAGACTTAGAGCTGAACATACCAAGGAAGATTTCTGTAAGAGATTAGAAAAGTAGCAGTTCAATCCCATGAGAACAGTAAATCCACTCAAGGAATATCATGTGAATAGACCATTCACACGCCAGAGGAACTGTCTGGGAAACACCGTACAATATACAACCAGGCCATTAATGTACTTTAGAAATGAATATGCAAGCTATATCAATTGCAAGCACGTTTGTGTAATTCTTTACCTTTGGGTTTTATTTTCACAACAAATGCTTCATTTCTTTTATATAAAAGAAAATCAATCCTAACAACAATTCAGTAGCAACCCTACAACAACAAACTAGTGTACAAATGCAATTGGAGCAAAGAAAAGAGAAATCCATTTTCCAACAGGGGGCAAAGGAAATCACAAAGAGAATCAGGAAACCTCAGTTCTATTCCCAGCTCTTCCACCAACTTCCTGTGTGACATAGAATCATAGAATATTGGGGTTGGAAGAGACCTTAGGAGGTCATCTAGTCCAATCCCCTGCTCAAATCAGGACCAACACCAACTAAATCATACCAGCCAGGGCTTTGTCAAGCTGGGCCTTAAAAACCTCTAAGGATGGAGATTCCACCACCTCCCTAGGTAACCTATTCCAGTGCGTCACCACCCTCCTAGTGAAATAGTGTTTCCTAATATCCAGCCTAGATCTCCCTCACTGCAACTTGAGACCATTGCTTCTTGTTCTGTCATCTACCACCATTGAGAACAGCCTAGCTCCATCCTCTTTGGAACCCCCTTCAGGTAGTTGAAGGCTGCTATCAAATCCCTCCTCACTCTTCTCTTCTGCAGACTAAATAACCCCAGTTCCCTCAGCCTCTCCTCGTAAGTCATGTGCCCCAGCCCCCTAATCATTTTTGTTGCCCTCCGCTGGACTCTGTCCACATCCCTTCTGTAGTGGGGGGACCAAAACTGGATGCAATACTCCAGGTGAGGCCTCACCAGCGCTGAATAGAGGGGAATAATCACTTCCCTCGATCTGCTGGCAATGCTCCTACTAATATGTCATTGGCCTTCTTGGCAACAAGGGCACACTGCTGACTCATATCCAGCTTCTCGTCCACTATAATCCCCAAGTCCTTTTCTGCAGAACTGCTGCTTAGCCAGTCGGTCCCCAGCCTGTAGTGGTGCATGTTTTTCTTCCTTCCTAAGTGCAGAACTCTGCATTTGTCCTTGCTGAACCTCATCAGATTTCTTTTGGCCCAATCCTCCAATTTGTCTAGGTCACTCTGGACCCTATCCCTACCCTCCAACGTATCTACCTTTTCCCCCATCTTAATGTCATCTGTGAACTTGCTGAAAGTGCATTTAATCCCATCACATAGATCATTAATAAAGATGTTGAACAAAACCGGCCCCAGGACCGACCCTGGGGCACTCTGCTTGATACTGGCTGCTAACTAGACATCGAGCCATTAGACATCACTACCCATTGAGCCCAACAATCTAGCCAGCTTTCTATCCACCTTATAGTCCATTCATCCAATCCATACTTTTTTTTAACTTGCTGGCAAGAATACTCTGGGAGACCTTATCAAAAGCTTTGCTAAAGTCAAGATATATCACATCCACTGCTTTCCCCATATCCACAGAGCCAGTGACCTTGGAAAAGTTATTTAAGCTCTTGGAACCTTAGTTTCTACATCTGTACAACAGGGGATAATATCACTTACCCCCACTACAGGGTCATTGTGAGGTTTGCCACATTAATGCCTGTGATGTGCTTTGAGATCTTCAGATGAAAGGCAATTAACTGCAAAGTAATTAGCATTTCATTTTTACATGGAATGTATAGCACGAGCCCGACCCTGTATGGTGCTGAGAGCCCTCCACTCCCACTGAAGTCAATGAGGGGTTGAGGATGCTCATTGCCTTGGAGGATTAGGCCCTAAAAGCACAGTGCTTCTCTAAAGTGGCCTACAAGTGTTTGGTGCTTTTATATACTCACCCGAGAGGGGCTATACAATGTACTTAATACATCGGAGAGCAAATGAAGGGAAAAAAACATATGTGAATGAACAAGTTTGCAAAAACTCCAGCTCCACTTCTGATCTGGTGTTCATGGCTCCTATCATATTCTCCCAGCATTCGGTGGAGAAGAAAATCAGCTACTGATATCTCAAAGGATGCAGCAATACATGCCGGGTTATACCAATCCAAAATAAGGCGCTAATGTGGAAATCGGCAAGTGATTTTAATCAGGTAAAAAAAAGAGGGTTCTTCGGGTCTGAACACACTGTAGCTGGGACCCAGCCTCCCAGCCCAGCTCGGCAGACCTGCGCTAGCTATACTCGAACTAGCACACTAAAAATAGCAGTGCCACAGCTGCACGGGCTTGCCACCTGAACATGGAGCCCGTGGGCTGGCCAGACTTGTACTCAGGCAGCTAGCCCCTGCCACATTGCTATTGTTAGTGAACTAGTTAGAGTACAGCTAGTGCGTGTCTGTCTGCCTGGGCTGGGAGGCTCATACCAGGGGCGGCTCTATGTATTTTGCCACCCCAAGCACGGCAGTCAGGCGGCTTTCGGCGGCATGCCTGCGGGAGGTCTGCTGGTAACACAGATTCGGCGGCATGCCTGCGGGAAGTCCGCCGGTCCTGCGCCTTCGGCATACCCGCCGCCGAATTGCCGCCAAAACCGCGGGACCGGCGGACCTCCCGCAGGCACGCCACCGAAGGCTCCCTGACTGCCACGCTCACGGCGACGGGCAGCCTGCCCCTTGCGGCTTGCCACCCCAGGCATGCGCTTGGTGTGCTGGTGCCTGGGGGAGCTGCCCCTGGCTCATACCCAGCTGTAGCATATACGTACTCTTAAAGACCCTCTTAGCTACAGGATAGTCAATGAATTCTCAGCTCTAACAGAACTATGGCTCTGAACTTAAACACAATACCTTTCAGAACCCCCATGGGTACAGACAAAGCTACCACTGAAGTCAATAAAAGAGGTTAGCTTGAGTAAGAATTGCCTAAGCACTTCTGGACAGGGCCTTGTGTAATCAATACACTACAATGACGATTGCAAAACAGGTGATTTTACCAACATTTCTTGCATCCTTTTTACTGTAAAATTCATTCCAAACTGCCAGGTTTTCAGCACTTTCCAGTAAAGAAAGAAGAAACATGAAGAGCGTGCATCTACATGCTCATTGTCGACCTGGAATTCTGATTTTTGACACATCCCCACCCTTCTGGATCCTGGTTAACTTGATTTTTGGACCCACCAATTGGAAAAGGTCCAGGACCAAACACAAAGCATTTTCGTAACAGCCACTGACCAATCCATTTATTCATTGTGGTCAGGCTCAGATCTAAACATGCCTGAACTTAAAGGAGTTTGGCTGTGGATCCAAACTTTGCAGCTCAGGCTCATGTCTACTTTCCAGGAAAGTAAAACCACAATGACTGGAAGAAAAAAACAACAACCCCTCGTTGCTAGAATATTAAATGCATTAACACAGGCTTCTCTTTTGTAGTTTCCAGTTTCTTATCCATAATTGGCCAACACAGAAAAGGAAACTAACAATGATCGAAGAGGTCCAGAAAATGCAGACCTATGCTAGGATGCAAAAGGGTCTGATTTCATAAGACAATGAGATCATACCAGACAACAAGAGAATGAAGTGGAACCTCAGCATCCCCCTGATTATCTTACCTGAGGGAGCTAATGAGGAGGCTGCACCTTAGGCTGCTGGCTCCAAGTCACCTCTGCAAGCTTTCATCAGGAATGAAGATTCAAAAATTAGCAAAAGGCTGCCTTTGAAAACAAGCTTCGGACAAGCTCTCACAGACAGTCCCAGCAGCTTGAGACTCTTTCCTTAAGAAACAGTATTCAAAGAGATCGACAGACAAGATAGAGTTTCATGGCTCACAAGATCTATAGTCAGACAACGTTCTCTTGCTGGCTAAGATGATAGGCAGCTTTTTGCTAACTCTAAAATACAGCTTGGGGAATGTTCACTCCCTTGGCAGTGTGGCACTCAGAGAATTATGGGCCGATATGGACATTTCCTGTTCAATTCTCCTATTTAAATACTCTGTTGCTATTTATCTGAAGGCAAGAAAGCCACAGTGACAGAGCTGATGTGGGTTTCCTCAGGAGGAGATTGACAGGGACTGATTTCAGACAATATGAGCTACGGTGACTAGTACTCTCTAGCCCATTCACAATCTGTGATTGGAAACAATCTTTATTTTCCTTTTGTTTGCTCCAGCTCAGTAAATGAAGATCCAGGCAGTTTTGATACAATATAAAATGAGCCTAATGTATATATTTCAGAAGAAAATGAATCAGATTAACTATAGTCAAAATACAGGAGTGAATCCGAGTCTAGAGGGAGTTTAAATTGGCGGAAGGTACTACTTCGGGTCAGGTTTTCTGAAATTAAAGGAGTCTAATGCCTTTATCCTTTCATTGAACAGGATAGCACAGAATCCCATGTGGTCAGGGCGGTGGCAGGAAAAGACTTTCTTTTTTGTTTGTTTTAGTCTATCCTAGCACAACCCCTAAGTATTTTGGTGTCAGTGCAAGGCCAGGAGAAATCATTCTCAGACTAAAACCTGTTGGAAAGGGTAATAGAATGTGGTCCCGAGAGTTATTTGTGCACTGGGAGAACATGGAGCTTACCATACATTTCATGCTGTTGGAATAAATTTAATACACATTAATAACATTTAAAATTAAATTAAAGAGGCATCATTCACATCTTCTGCTTCTGGCTCCTTCAGATTTGAGCAGTGATCATCTGAGGGCTACATCCTGCTCTCCGTTAACATGTCACAGCTCCTGAGGTAACTGCAGCTCCGATCCCTTCATGAGCTCCTTGAGGGCACCCCATTCAGGCCTCAGGCCTCTAGCCATCACCTTTCTTGGGGTCCGATCCTGCATTCCTCTTCCTCCAGATCAGGGATTTAAAGCTGCTATTTCCTTCTGCAACTCACTGCGATCACCTTAGCAAGTCTGACTTCAGTTTAGTATCGGCCATCATGTTCGCTTCCCTGGACGACGACAAGGTTAGCCAGTGACCAGCCAGCCTTCATAAAGCAAAAATATTTATTCAAAACATCAGCATTATTGAAAAAACACATCTTGAAAACAATGAACAGCTTACGTGCATCCTGTTTTACCAGGTGTCACCCACTTTCCACATGGAGTTCCTCGTGAGTTTCAAAGTCCTTCAAACCCCTTCAGCAGGATCTCAACCCTCTTGGCCATGCTGTCATTTAAGTTCTTGGATCAGGTGAGAATGACCCCTTACCAGGTTTATCACTTTATACAATTCTCAGTTCTTTGTTTGCTGGGCCTCTTGAACCTGGGCAAACCCAAGATATGGGATTTCCCCTGGGTGTGGTACTTCTGGGGACACGTTTCCATGTTTAAGGATTTGCATTAATTACCGTCACCCAGTGATTTTAATTCTTGATGGTTCATTCATGGATAGGTTTCAGTGGTAGCCGTGTTAGTCTGTATCGGCAAAAAAACCGAGGACTCCTTGTGATTTCCTCCCAGAGACCGCATGGCTTGTCTTATTTCAAGAAAGAAAAAAAACCCTTCACACCCAGCAGGTAACCATGCAAGAGGAGAGGAGAAACTGAGTCATAAAAAAGTTTCCCAGTTCTGCACAAAGTTGGGCATCTCTCTGGAAGTCAATGGGAGCTGCACATACTGATTCTGGTCTCTCAGACTATAAAACCTGCATAATAGTCAGAGCATTTCCTCTCCCATCCAATCACACTGGATAACACCAAAATGGACAAAGACCACCAGCAGCAAAGGCAATTTAAGACGCAGAAAGGTGACTGGAATGAGACTATGCGTTGACGTAAAAACTCTATGAGAAAAGTTTCCATTGACTTCAGGGGGACCAATATTTCCACCTGTATGGCCTGGATAGGTTCTGTATGGACGATCAGTACAAGAAAAGGAGAACCCACTTTTCAGATTGAGGGAGATTGGTGGATTCAGATTTCACAATGCTCTTTTGGGGCCTGATCCAAAGCCCACTGTAGTCAGTGAGAGTCCTTCTGTTGACATCATTGTATCAGGCCCATCAAGAATGAACTCTAATTCTATATAAATAAAGGAGTGAGTCATTGAAGATAGGTATGAAAGATGTTGGCCTCAAACCTACACTCTGGAGGACTGGATTTGTGAGCTTCAGCAACTTTGTTAAACCAGGCTGCTGTGCCCTCCCACCCCTGCCAGTTCCTATTTTTATTAAATGCATGAGAGACAGTAGCTTGATTGAAGAGGGGTAAAGGAACAAAGAACACGGTGAATAAATCAGTCTCCCCACTACTAGACATTTTCAGACAGCCCTGGCAGGGACGTGTGTGGTTTTACAGATGACAGCCATAAACTTGCCTCTCTCAGATTACACAGCTGAAGTCAACCACAACTATATCCAAGTAAAAATTTCATGAAAGGATCAAGTGAAGAAGGAAATCTCTGCAGTCCTTCAAATGAACTACTTTCTTGATGTGCGCTTTCCAATCAATCCAGAGACAAGAATGATGGAGAGCCATCAAGGGAACTGCTGTAACCAAAGATGCACAGAGCACTCTGCAGAAAATCCTGCACTCTCAAGCGCCAGCAAGTTAAGATTTCCTGACTGAATGCTAAAAGTCATGTGCCCCAGCTTCCGGCCGCTCAAAATCCTAACTCTCAGCTCTGAGCAGTCACACTGTATGCCTTTTTAAAGCTGTGAAATATGGTTTGCCCATTTCAACCTCTTATGAGTAACATAAAACTGGGGTAACTATACTATGTGCTAGCCTGATTATAGCTGTAAGTAGGCAAATGGTTAGAAGACTGATCAAGGCAGTT
>NW_020664439.1:14299183-14301738 GCF_002925995.2 Terrapene triunguis
TTCCCAAACTTGGGACGCCGCTTGTGTAGGGAAAGCCCCTGGCGGGCCAGGCCGGTTTGTTTACCTGCCCCGTCCACAGGTCCGGTCGATCGCGGCTCCCACTGGCCGCGGTTCGCCGCTCCAGGCCAATGGGAGCCACGATCGGCGGAACCTGCGGACGGGGCCGGTAAACAAACCGGCCCAGCCCGCCAGGGGCTTTCCCTACACAAGCGGCGTCCCAAGTTTGGGAAACACTGCACTAGACAGTAAATCAGCCTTGTGGAGGCTCATTAAAATCTGGGGAAAAAACACCTTCTACCTAGAACTGGTTGAATTTAAAAAAGAATTCTCCAAAAAAATTGAAATTTCAGATTTTTCCCATTTTACAAGGTTCCAGCGAGGTTCCCCCCCCCCTTTATAAAAATATTCACAACTTTTAATCAATATTTTTCACTAAAATTACAAAAAAATTACACTTCAAAAAAGTCAAGTTTTCCACAACGTTTTGTTTAAATAAATAAGACCCCACATTCTTCAGTGAAAAATCTTCTTGTTCAAAAAATTTCAACCAGTTCTACTAGTGCAATGATAAAGGAGGCAATGCGGTGTAGCGAATAGAGCAACTGATGGTGATTTGAGAAACCAGGATTCTATTCCCAGTTCTGTCACTGACCTGCTCAGTGACCGTGGGCCTATCGCGTCCCCTCTCTGTGCCTCAGTTTCCCATCTGTAAAATGGTAGTAACCTTCTTTGTAATGTGCTTTGAGATCTACACATGAAAAGTGCTATGTCATAGCTGGGTATTATACACTATAATTATAATATCTCTTTAGTACAAATGGCGGACATCTGTAAGGGAACTACCATATCAGTTCCAGATCTACTATTGTGGGGGGTAATAGGATGGAGTAGGACTTTGTGTCCAGCTCCTGCTCATTGACTTGGAGACTAAAGATTTTTGTTACGAAGAAGAAAATTAAATTTTAAAAAATAAAATGGTACCATTAGAAAAATATATTTACATCAATAAAAAACTAACATGTCAGGGTATAAGGAACAAATGGAAAATATCCCTGTATCTCCCTGATGTGCAGGGACAGGGCAGCTGCTGCTATAGCCTTGTGGGAACACACCAGGGTTTGCCAACTTTGCTGGCTGGTGCAGAGATGGGGGCAAGGCCATTAACTCTGCCACATCCATGCTGGAGTGACTAGAACTTGCCAAGAGCGTGACTGCAGCTGACACCACCGCACATGCTTCCCGTGCCCTGTTCCCCAGAGCACCCGTGCAGGGGCACGCCATGCTCCTGGCCACCTAGAAGACAAATGCAAAAGGCCAGGTCTGCCCTAAAACAAGCTTCTGCAGACCCTGAAGCCAACAGAAATGGCTCCAGGAACTTCTCCAAAGTTTCTAGTGGAAACAGTGGGTTTTTTTTTTTTTACAAACAAATCAATGTTCCTTTGAGGTATCTGCAGACTGGGCTAATGCACAGGGACCTGGCAGGGGAAAAGACTCCAAACTAAAGTGAAAAATTCACTTATATTCAATAGCTAAATGTAAACAAAGTAAATCAGAATCAGTAGGGAAAAACAAACTCAATTTTTACCTTTCCTTCCTCTAGACACTTCCTACTGGCTGTGTTAACCCTTTAAGTGCACCTCTCTTTCTGGAGAGAAATTAGTGGTACTGAAATTAGCCCCCAGTGGCCAGATCTTCACAAGAACTCAGGAGCTCCCATTGAGAACAATGGAGAATCCCCTACCCACATCCCCAGCTGAAAACAATGGGAGTCCTGAATGCAGAGCAGTTTGGAAATCTCACTGCCTTTATTTGGTGTTTAAATGAGAGCTGAGCTCTTCACACAACTGGGGTCAGATCTTTATGCCAACAGAGTCTCACTGACTTTAATGGGATGCTATGCTGGCCTAAGCGTCTGCATTGGCAAATCTACTTGCAGGATTGCAACCAAAACACTAACATCCATATATTTAAGCAACTAAATAATGGCTTGATTCTCAGAGATTCTAAGCAATTGCTTCTCTGACTGAAGCCAGCTGGAGCTGCGGATGATCAGCACCTCTGAAAATAAGACTACTTAAATATGATTTAGGTGCCTAATTTCAGGCACTCACTTATGTTTGAAAATTTTAGCTTTGGTAATTTACAGAAATCACACCACAATTTAAAATCTTCCAGGAACAAACTAGATCTAAATCAAATAGCAGCATGCAGGGTCTCATGGATTATTTAATGAGTCTAAATTTAATTATATTGAAGGTGATTTACAGAGAAATGCTTAAAAAGCCAATGACAGAGAAAAGGTGGATGAGATAATATCTTTTATGGGCCCAACTTCTGCTGGTGGAAGGGACCAGCTTTCGAGCCACACGGAGTTTTCCCTCAGGTCTGGAAGAGGCCAATAAACTGATGCTGAAATAAACAGCACCCTAATAAGTGTTAATAAGAGCAAGTCACCAGGAGATGGCACGCTCACCAATGAATCTAGTCTTCACTTTAAGCAACAGTTGAGATCCATGCTGTGTGAGACTCCAGATTACTCCCCTTCCTCAAGGCAA
>NW_020664439.1:14302138-14313748 GCF_002925995.2 Terrapene triunguis
CGACCCCGGCCGAGCCCTCCCTCCCAATTTTCCCGGACATGCCCGGCTTTTGGGGATTTCCCCCCGGACGGGGATTTGAGCCCCCAAAAGCCGGACATGTCCGGGAAAATCCGGACGTATGGTAACCCTATGTAATTACCAGTTCCCCTCGTAACACATTCCCTCCTAGGAATTATTAACACACATCTCCCTGCTAAGAATCCACAGATGAATCCAGCAGTTCTGACTTGTGCTGAATTCCCATTGTTTCCAATAGGTGTTTTCAGGGCCGCCGGGGGGGGGAGGGGGGGCAAGTGGGGCAATTTGCCCCAGGCCCCGCTCCCGCCTTCCCCCATCCCCCTGCGCCTCAGCACGCCGCATCCAGGAGCGGCCCTGGACAGCGCTGCAGCAGCGTGGCTCCGGCGGGACCTGAGCTCGCAGCCCCGCCCCTTACCACGCGGCTCTGAGCAGGAGGAGCTCAGGTCCCGCTGGAGCTACACTGCTGCAGCGCTATCCAGGGCTGCTCTTGGGTTACCCCCGCCTCTCCCCTCTCTCATAACCTCAGCGCGCCGCGTCCAGGAGCTGCCCTGGACAGTGCTGCAGCCGCGTGGCTCCGGCGGGACCTGAGCTCCTGCCGCTCAGAACCGCGTGGCAAGGGGGCGGGGCTGCGAGCTCCGGCCAAGCAGCAAGAGCTCAGGTCCCGTTGGAGCCACGCCGCTGCAGCGCTGTCGAGGGCAGCTCCTGGACAGGGCCTGCTGAGGCTCCGAGAGAGGGGAGAGGCGGGGGTAAGCGGCATGGTAAGGGGCTGGGGGCAACACATGGGGTACATAATTTTTCAATTAACTACCTGTGATGGTTTGGATCACACAAACCCCCTGGGAGCTGCCACCCACCTGATGTGCCCAGAGATTACTTCTAGCTCTGCTTTCCCTGCCAGCTCAGGACCCCAGCACCCTGTCTTGCTGAGCCAGACACTTCCGTCTGCTCCAACAAAGACCCAGGGTCTGAATTACTTGCCCCAAAGCTGCAGGTTTACCTGAAAGCAGCTAACAGAAGTGTTCCTGTCTTTAACACTCAGATGCCCAACTCCCAATGGGGTCTAAACCCAAATAAATCCGTTTTACCCTGTATAAAGCTTATACAGGGTAAACTCGTAAATTGTTTGCCCTCTATAACACTGATCGAGAGATATGCACAGCTGTTTGCTCCCCCAGGTATTAATAATTATTCTGAGTTAATTAATAAGTAAAAAGTGATTTTATTAAATACAGAAAGTAGGATTTAAGTGATTCCAAGTAGGAACAGACAGAACAAAGTAAGTCACCAAGCCAAATAAAATAAAATGCACAAATCTAGGTCTAATCAAACTGAATACAGATAAGATCCTCACCAGTTCCAGAATGCTCCCTTTTACAGACTAATCTCCTTTTAGCCTGGGTCCAGCAATCACTCACACCCCTTGCACACTGCCCTTTGTTCCAGTTTTTTTCAAGTATCCTGGGGGGTAGGGAGGCTCTCTCTTTAGCCAGCTGAAGACCACCATGGAGGGGTCTCCCAGGGGTTTAAATAGACTTTTTCTTGTGGGTGGAGACCCCCTCCTCACTCCTATGCACAGTCCAGCTCCAAGATGGAGTTTAGGAGTTACCTGGGCAAGTCACATGTCCATGCATGACTCACAGTTTTTACAGGTAGCATCCATTGTTTACATGCTACCTTGAATGTCCTCAAGTAGACTTCTTATGTGGATTGGAGCATTCCAAGATTCATTGTCCTTTAAGTGTCTCTTGATTAGGTACTTAACTTCAACATTCCTTTCTCCAGGAACCGACCAAATGCTCCACTAAGGTTTAATGTTTTTAAATAATGTATTTCGTGTATTTTCAAATTATTAAAAATTAATTTTTGAATGTATTTCACTGGTTATTTTTTACATTTCCAAATACATGTTACTATAATATTGCAACTTTTTTTTAATGGAATGGGCCCCTGAAATTGCTTTGCCCCAGACCCCCTGAATCCTCTGGGCGGCCTTGAGTGTTTTGCGCAGTTGAGGATTAGACCCATACATTGAAGCTCATTAGAAGACTTAAATGGTATTAGTCTTTGGTAGGGTGCAGTCCTCAGCAGGGAAAAAGCCCAAGTAAGTACAGCAAGGTTCTTAGAAAGTTCATCTTGGAAGAACTGAATTAGCACTATCCTCCTTGCCCCTTCACCCCACGCACTGTTTTAAAATTCTTTAATAAACAAGTGCATTGTCTAGAGGGGTAAAGTTACTTACTGCTGGTTGATCACATTCCAATGCAGTGAGATCTGTGAAAACAAAATTAAGTGTCAATGCTATTTTGCCCAATATTGTGTTTGAAATTAAAAGCTTCTACAAACTATGAATTACAGCTGCATGAGTCAATAGCTATCTTCACTATTAAAATTGATCACTTCCATTATACACTCTTGAGATACCACTGTTCTTGCTTGCTTTCAATTTTTCATGCAATATTCAGTTTTGGAAAGTAAAATCTGCCCTCAGTGTCAAATGCTCCCTTCTGAAGCCTTCTACAGTCTGAAGCTTCCCAACTGCAGTCACGTCACACAGCTGCAGATGAACTGTTGGAATGCACTGAGCTTGAAACACTTTGTTTTTGGTGTGACTCCATTTTCAATGTCTGTTGTTACCTCTTGCTTTCACTTCCCTAATCCTGGTCCAAGTTCATTATGCACCTTGGAAATAGTGTTTTCTGCCAATACAACTATGTGCTTTGTCTCAGAAAGGTTACCAAGCTTCTGCAATTTCATCAAGGGAAGAAGGTCACAGCAGGTGCAAAATATTTTCACCAATTAAATCAATTAATGTGAACACTTTTAATTGAGTTTCAAAATTTCTCATCCATTAGCAGCTATGGAAGGGTATAAATAAGGTCAGTGAATGAATGTAGTATAATAATAATAATTAATCAGGGCAGAATGTCCTGTAGTGAGAGCATGGGATTGAGATTTAGGACTCCTGGATTCTATTTCCAATCTACTACCAACTTGCTCTGACATTTTAAGTTTAAGTAACTTGACCTCTCACACTACTCATTTCCTAATACTAAAATCTTTAATATTAAACAAGTGGGATCAGTAAAACAGATTCCCAGGGGATGGCGTTTGGGAATGCACATTTTACAGTTTTTGTTGCGATACACAAAATATCCACCTACATTTCGCCTCACGAACATTCATGAGGCTCTCTCTCAGAACTTCTGATTGAAAGCAGAGAAAGGACACTACCTTAGACTGGCAATTAACCCAAAGCACTTCCACAGAACTGCTACTGGGGAGATCATTTCCCTAGAACCCTCCACGTATGGATTTAAGAATAAGGAGAGAGGCAGACAGATGCCTCAGTGGCACCTCCCTCCCTTGACCAAAGCATGGCGCCCAGTAGGAACTCCACTGCAAAATATTCCATCAAAGTACTTATATGTCCCCCGCAGTGAGCTGAGCACCTCACAAACATTAATCTCCCAACACCCCTTTGAGCTAGGGAAGTGCAACTAACCCTGTTTACAGATAGTAAACTGAAAGAAATTAAGTGACTTGCGTAAGGTCACACAGGAAATCTGTGGCAGAGACAGGAATGGATTCCCAGACTCAGTTGAATGCCTTAAACACAAGATCATCCTTCATCCACAAGCTGTGTTAACTTTCGGCAGACACCCTCCTCCCATTGGAATGTCCCCTCGTGGATGGGACTGCTGTAAACGAAAGAAACCCTGAAAGCACGACTCCATTGGAGTCATGTTGCTAGGGCACTATAGACAGCAACGGCCCCACAGTTGGCAGGGAAGAACAATCCTCGGACGTGATAGTGGTGGCCGCCTTTGAACTGAGGGATAGGGATGTAATTGCAGAGCTTGGCGCATGCCTAGTCCCCCAACAAAGAAACCCCTTCTGTAGCTTTTCTACCTTCTTACAAGTTCTAACACATTACGGGGAGGCCTAGCCCTAATCTAGTCATCAGACTGATCCTCTGAAACATGTTTCTCTTCACACAAGTGAATTTGCAGGCAGGCAGGTGGGCAATTTCTTTGGAGAAGCCCATTCTAACATCTCAGACCGACATACTTAAGCTACCTGGGCACTGCTCCCACTGGAGTTAATGAGAGCTGTGGTCATGTATCCAAAGGCAGAACTGGCCTCGCAACAAAATTACAGGACAGCACAGAAACTCTGGAAGCGTGGAGCAAAGTCATGGAATGTTGTTAGGCCGGAACCAAATGCTTCAACTGATCTGATTAATAAGCCTGATATAAACACAGAGAACGCAGCTTGGTGCCTTGCCAATTCTTTTACAGTAATTATTACTGAAGAGCAGGTGTCTGATTACTCACTATCCTGATTGACAGGCTCAAGAGAAATAACATGAACTAATGAAAAAACAACTGATTCATGTGAGCAACTCAGTTTCACTCTTGAATTCTAATCGGTAAGCACATGTAGTGTAGCTCAGAGGCTAGCACACTTGTCCTGTAAGTCAGAGCAGGTGAATCTGAGCCTGCTGGTGGTGTGCTTCAACTGCTGCTAGTTATATTAAGTATGAACATTTCACTGTTAGCTTGTCCTTACCCCCATTTAGTTGTAGCCTCTTTGTGTCTTATCATATGCTAATATTATAAGCTCTATGGGGCTGGGATCCTCTTGTTATTACATGTGTGGACAGTGCCTAGCACAATGGGGCCTGGGTCCCTGATTGGGCCCTTTAGGCACTACTGTAATACAAATAATGAAAAATTGTCATCATCATAACTTAGGTGAAGTACGTTGAGCACCTCAAAAGGTGTCTAAGGTATTCACAATGGATACGATTGGACATTACACTGGGTTTTAGCAAGAAGAAAAACACATGTTGAACTTGCATGGATAGGAGGAAACAAAGAATGATGATATGCTCCCAACAGGAAGATGCACCTTTTCTTTATGGGAAGAAAACAAGTCACCATAACATGTGCAATGTCCACAGCACTAGCAACATTTTTTCCACTGAAGAGAGCTGCCCATGTGGTCATCCTGTTCTCTCTCCCTTGTCTTAGGACACAGGGTCTATGTGAGGGGGAAGTGAGCTGAATATAAGCATTTTAATAAAAGCCCATTGTGAAACATTTCCAGACACTGAGAAATAACCCCACAAAAGTATACATTCTTTATAGGCAAATGCCTTCCTCAGAGGAAGAGCCCATTATTGCAGAGTTAACATGTAGCTCTGAAGTAATTACTTGCTTCCTCTGGAATCAGTTAAACAAATGTGTCCTTGGCTCCCTCAGCACATTTTATGGGCACCAATGGTTCGTTAGGATGGTTAGGGTCCTACTCAGAACGCGGCTCAAACTCACAGCTGAGTCCATATTACTCTGAGCAACACTAAGTCCATGCGCACATATGGGTGTAGGAGTCGGGGGATGGTTTTTTTTTTTTTAATTAATTTTAGGGGCAAATCTTGTTTCCAGACACCAGCCCAAACACCTGGGCTGGAGACCCTCTCAACAGTCCACAGAGCAAGAACGGAACGTCTCTGTAGCCACTACTCCAGCCTGAGGACTGGATACACTTGCCTCATCCCTGAGGTGCTATGGTCAGCCTCGGTGACAGCCCCTTGGGAGCTGGGTTCTGCAGTCCCTGCACAAGCTCCTGAAATCCTTCCTCTCCCTCTTCCTCAACGGGGATACTACTGCAGACAGGGCTTCCTGCACTCATGGAGGAGAGGGCTTGAAATGCAATGTCTATTTGTAGTATACTATTCAGCCACTAGATGTCTGTGTGCTGGACAGAGTTCCAAAGTGTGGTGGTTGGTAAACAATGTGGGAACTGAAGCTTTGTGGAAGCCTGTTTGGGTCTCTAGTTTTAGCTGCTTTCTTTAATAAATGCCTTCTGTATAAGAAGGTCTGTGATTCTATAGATCATGACAGGGTTTAGCCCCATAAATAGCTCATTCTACAACTGCGTAGCAATTAAGTATAACACTAGTTTTGCCATGATATTTTGTACATACAGTGTCGGCTACATGCTTATGTTGCAAACAGTGCTTTATAATTTGTTAAAATAACACATGGTTA
Source organism: Terrapene triunguis (assembly GCF_002925995.2). NCBI lineage: Eukaryota > Metazoa > Chordata > Testudines > Emydidae > Terrapene > Terrapene triunguis. The sequence goes on from NW_020664439.1 coordinate 14,308,210, forward strand.
ATAAAGTCCTCCCCCCACGTTGGTTTTGTTGTTTAACCATAAAGCTCACTTCTCTTTCAAGCAGCATAGACTGTTTTTCTATTGGATTCATCAAAACCTCACTATGCATTTGACATCAGCAAGAACAGCAACAGGCAAACTAATTGGTTTCACTGGCTTCCAATATGTATCTCATTCTCACAATCAAGAGCAATGCCAAAACAATCAATGACGAGCCCTATCACTTGTTTTTACATTTACCTTCAGATTGCAGGGCAGGGCTGAGAGGAGAGAAGCACTAGAGTAAGGGAAGTTTAACACAAGTCAAAAGGGCACATTTCTCAAATACCCCAGAAAGGAAATGAATAAGCATAAGTTACCATGGTAACCTCTTATGTTCTTAGCCAGTTAGTTGATCCCACATGAACAAAGAGTTTTCCCCAACACTAAAAATGTCCTTGCATTTTGAAGTATTAGAGAAGGGGGTGAAACAGAGAAAGTAGGTGTTTTTAAATAAAGACAATTATTTCTCATTGATTAAAAAGTAAAACCTGAAGAAGCTGGGAAAGATTCTGTGTGTGCTCAGATTTCTCTCAACAGTGGGATCACATCCAGGTAGTTCCAGTGGGGTTGGGTTACACTTACACACACATTTACACACTCTAAAATAAACTTTTAAAATAAAGTGGCGAAGAGGAAACACGATCCCACAGCAAATCTACGTAGCAAATTGAATGCCCCCTTCCTGGGAGGAATACAATAGCATGCCTGTTGCATTGGGTCTGACATTTTAAACTCTTTGCTTTCCAAGTCCCCACCGCACAAGATTCATGGGCTGGGCTAGGACTTGGTCTGTGAATATTTTCTGACCAATTCAGAACCGGCATCAGTCACCAGATACTTGTCAGTTTTAGTAACAGAAGTGTTCTAGTGATTCTCCCCCATCCCACCCCCGACAGTCATTGTTTACAGAGTGCCAGAACTGAACATGGCACTTTACAGAACAAGACAAGATTCCGGCCCTGAAGAATTTACTGTCTGACAGAGCCTCCATTCCCCCCACCCGCTCCCAGGTCTGTCAGTCTAGTAGCAAAGGGATAAAAGAGGCTGGGGAAGCTTTAGGAAGTCAGCTCCACTACTGCAGGGACTCCACTCCATCTCCACAGCCAGTCCTGCATCCATTTCCCCTTCCCTAGTTCTACCAAGCACCCACTAGACCCACCCCTCTGCAAAGAAAGAAATTCAAGTACAGAGAGAGTTAAACTCACACTGGCATGAAATCATTGTTCTACAATACTGCGTACACACACAACACTCATCTCTGCCCATTTCCAAACCTCTGCCTGCCAGAAGCTGGGACTGGACCACACTAGATTATTGATCACTAGATAATTGCCCTGTTCTGTACAGTCCCTCTGAGGCACTTGGCACCAACCACTGTCAGAAGGCAGGATACTGGACTAGATGGACTATTGGTCTGACCCAGCGTGGCCATTCTTATGTTATGTAAAGCTGCGCCAGCAGCAGGAGTGAGTGTCAGAGAGAAAGGACTGTCTGAGCTCTGCCACCTAGATACCAAACAACAAACCCATTAGTAACCAGCTTACACCCCACGGCCTCCCCAGACACAAGAGCAGCAGCCCCCACCTACCCTGCAGTATCCTCCCCTGAGCCCAGGCACTCATGCTGCAGCAGGAGGATGTTCTTTCACAGCAGCATGACCTCTAGAGAGCAGCTCTCAGTGCAGTGCTCTGAGCCAGCAAGACCCTCGCTACCCCCGCCTGGACTTGCCAGTCACACTCCAGCCTGCTGCACCACACGCCTCCCTCCTCTCCACTCAACTCGCTCCTCCCCTGCCCTAGCCAGCAGCTGCTAGCTAGAAGCTTGGTCTAGAGATCATCCGAGAGGAGTATAAATCCTAGTCTGGGACAGCAGCTGCAGATACCTGCAGGGAGAGAAAAGGAAAGGCGGGAGGGTGCGTGTGTGACTTACCCATGGGGAAGAAGCAGGGGAGCGACTTGAGAAATAAAACATTGCAACCAAATCAAGGACATTTTATAGTCAATTTATAAGCCATAGGAAGGGGAGATTGGGGGGGAAAGAAGTGGGAGGAAGATATCCACCCAGCTAAATCCACCAGGCCAGCACTCTCCCCTTAAATTATCTCATCCTGGCTCCAAACCAGAGACTCCCTAACTGTGGTATATGGACCACCACAGTGAGCCGCAGTCCACCTGCAGAGCTGGCTGGGCGAGTGGTGCTAGCTTCTTTTCCTTTCCAGCTATCACACTGTATTAAAGACAGCTACCCACACATTAAATAAAACTGGTCGACATTCTTCGTCTGGATGCAGTGTAGCTGTAGCCGTGTCGGTCCCAGGATATTAGAGAGACAAGGTGGGTGAGGTAATGTCTTTTATTGGACCAACTTCTGTTGGTGAGAGAGACCAACTTTCAATCCACACACAGCTCTTCTTTAGGTCTCTGTGTAAGCTTGACAGTTGTCTCTCTCACCAATAGAAGTTGTCCAATATAAAACACATTACCTCACCCACCTTGTCTCTAGTATTTCATGAGGAAAGTTTTCCCACTGCAAAAAACAATTGTGTGGAAACCAAAGTTTTCCCCTGGACAGTATCAATTCAGACAAAAAAGTTGGTTCTCTCACAGGAAATTTCCAAACCAAAATGTTATTTCTTTTACACTTAAAATGTCATGTTGTTTGGATGTTTTGGTTTAAAAAAAAATGAAACTTTTACCAGTAAGTCAAAATGTTGGTTTAAAACAAAAATCTGGGGGAGGGAGGGGATTAACTGAAGAACCAAACAAAATGACATTTTAAACCAAATTAAACTGATAGTTTCAAATCAGTTCAAAGCTTCCCACAGGAAACCCAAATTTTGCAATTGAAAAATTTCAAACATGTAGATTTTTCAACTGTAATTTCTCCTGGGAAAACTTTTGGGGTTTTGATCAGCTCTAATACTAATGCAATTGCTGTGGTTGCTACAGGGCTGTTATCCAAAAGTATGTGAGAAGGGAAGTTGATTTATGGGATACTCCATTAATAATAAATAAATACATACATACATACTGCTAATTTAGCACTTTTTATCTTTAGATCTCAAAGCCCTTTTCCAAGGTCAATATTATTATCCCCTTTTTTAATTGATGGGAAAATTGAGGCAGAGCAATGTAATCATTTGCCCAAGATCACCTAGCAGGCCAATGGCTGAACCAGAAATTGGACCCACACCTCCTGAGTCCCAGATCAGAGCCCTATCCACTGGGTTATACTACCATAAGAGGTGGCCCACGCTATGAAAATGTTTCAGACCCCCCTGCTCCAAAGTAAAAATCCGAGCCAAAGTACCATGCGAGGCCAGCAACATTTACACCTGGAATTTTGATACCTGACTTCTGTTGTAAATTTTTCTTGGCCACGACTGAAGTGCCAGATTCGGAGCAGAGTTACACTGGGGTAACTTCAGTAAAGCTGATGCCTTTATTCTGGATTTACAGCAGATCAGAATCTGGTCCTGTGCTGTTATGCACAGCACTGAATGCCACTTGAACTCAGCTAAAAACTTGCCCATGATCACTGCCCAAGAGACATTTCTGATCTTTAGAAATTCACACTGATGTAGGGAGGATTAAGGCTAAAGAGAACCCATCACTTTTGAACTTAACCCACATCTCCAGAACACACAAAACATTTCCTCCCAGCCCAGCCCATCCCTCCTGCAGACTTTTCCTCCCAGCACTTCCCTGGGGGGACAGTTGTATTCCTTTCACTTGAGTCCTTGTTCCTTATCCAGCCAAGGCAACAGAGCCCAGCCCAGCAGACAGTGAAATAGAAGTAACAGGCATTTGCACCTGCTGCTCTCCCTCCAATTCACTGCTACATTCAGATCCCCTCTGAGCACAAGGCCTCGATCCAAGGATTCTCCTTTCATCTATTCCTGATTATCCGAAGTAGGCACTTCACTGATAAGGAAACAAATGTGGCCTTGTGGACTGAACACAGGACCAGCAGCTATGGACTGATTAATTCTAATTCTGCCTCTGTCACTAGCTTATTGTGTTGTGTTGGGGACGGGGCTTAAGATCTGCCTCTGTTTTTTCATTTGAAAAATGAAAGGTAATGCCATGTACCCGTTCTATTCATGGCATACATGCAAAGTTAGAAAAAAAAGGAACATGTATACTCTTTCTGAAAGGTTGCAGCATACCACTACTTTATTCCTTAGAATACAGAAATCATAGAATATCAGGGTTGGAAGGGACCTCAGGAGGTCATCTAGTCCAACCCCCTGCTCAAAGCAGGACCAATCCCCAGACAGATTTTTCCCCCATACCCCTAAATGGCCCCCTCAAGGATAGAACTCACAACCCTGGGTTTAGCAGGCCAATGCTCAAACCACTGAGCTATCCCTCCCTAAAACACAACCACCAATTTTACACCCCCCCCCCCAAGGCTGAGAAGCACAACCCTACCCACCTTGCTACAGACTGGCTCTTGCAGACTGACTGACGAACACGCAGCCCACAAGCTTCCCTACAGAGCCCCTGGTCTAACTTGCAGGCGAGGTTAACCCCTTACAACTTACAGTGAGTGCTTGTAATTTCAACACAGTTTGTAACACACCACATTGCCTACCCGTCACATGAGGGAGTTGGGAAGATGAGCATTAGTACAGTGCTTGGAAGATGCAAAACATATGAAGTGTAAAGTAATTCTGCAAAGATAGCAGGAGGGGCAAATTCAGTTTTATTACTGCACAAGGTAAGTCATGTCTGATGATTCTATGCGCTAAGCATTTTTACACTTCTAAAGTGACTCTGCTCTTTCCCACTCATACAGTACATTCCATTTACCTCAGTATTGGCCAGGTTGGGGAACCCTGTTCAACAATACAGTGGTCACTGAAACAAACACCTGTTTCAAATTATATTGAGAGGTGGAAATGAGTTGAAACTCACAGCAAGTGAAGCAAGAAGCACTTATGTATCTAACAGCACAGCTGAGTATTAATTTATTGTGCAGAGTTTAAAGAGCAAGCTTTAAGAAAAATGAATGTTTATCAGAGAAATGGGTACAAAAGGATGAATGCAAAATAGCGCTAAACTATGAAAGAAATCCAGGGAGACCATCTAAAAAAAGTTTCAGTGCTGGCACAGCCACTTTGTTTGTAGTCACATTACTCCATTGCTTGAAATCCCTGTGCTTACTCTCTCAACTGTATCAGCATTAAAATTAACTCTCCATCTTTTAGTTCCTACTTCAAGGATTGATTACACAACTCACCCTTTTCTCTAGAATCCTGCTGCTATGCTGCAGTTCTCTAACCACATGGGGTCTCTTCTCCTCACCTCCATGTGTGTATAAAAAAGCCATATGTTTGATCATAGCTCTGTGTTCACTCTGTGTATTGTGTCTCAGGAAGCAGAGGGCAGACTGTACAGGTAGAAGCTCCAGGTTAGAGCTGGCTTCCTGTACAGATGGGCCTGAGCCAAAATGCTAATGATCTGGATAAAGGAAAAAAGAGAGAGACACAACA
>NW_020664439.1:14313758-14341265 GCF_002925995.2 Terrapene triunguis
AGAAGCAATGGGAGTTCTGCAGCAAGAACTTCCCTGCCCCATGAGGACGGGTAACACTAGAGACAGGAGCCAAAGCTGTTAACTCTCTTTCTCTGAGACAATGGGAGATGGGAACACTGGCTGGGGGGGCATCAGGGTCTAGCTCAGTCCTGTTCAATGCTCTACCGAGGTTTTCAAACTGTGGGTTGGGACTCGCTAGGGCCTGGGGCTGAAGCCAAAGTCTGGTTCACCCCCGCCCATGGTCATGTCGTAATTTTTCTTGGCAGAAGGGGGTTGTAATTACACTTGAGATGACAAAATTTGTGGACTGTTGTGCTCTGTTTGTGGAAGTTCCAGAAATGCACTACAAAAATAAAAAGGGAGTTTTTGCAGATGTCAGTGCAAAAAAGTTGTGCCCAACTATGACACTTATGAGAAAGATCTGTATGAATCAGACTGCATTTTTGTAAAAAGCACAGCAGATATGAAAACAGCCATACACTTAGCACAGCTCAAGCAAAACAGTAGGTTGTGCACTCATCAGGCAATATCTACACACCTTGGATAGGCTGAGATACAGGGCATTCTCTGATCCTTCCACTTCTTCACTGCTCACCATGCTAGTAAAGGGGGAGAGTCAACATAGTCAACTGATTAACGATCCAGGTTGTGGGCCCCACTGTCCTAAGTCTGTCTGTAACCTCCTCTTTGTCAAGGGTCAGAGCTGGCACAGCCACAGAAATGGCAGGACCAGCCCACACGTGTTGATTCAGCACCTCAGTTGGGCAGTCCCCAGGCAGGGATCTCGACTGGAATTTACTGCTACTAAACAATGCATACATAGGGCCTGATTTTCAGAGTTGCTCAGCCCCCGCAGCTCCCATTCACTTCACCTGGAGCTGTAGGGGCACTGGGCATCTGCTGAAATGAGTCACTAACTGTGAGATCCTCAAAGATATTTAGACATCTGCTTCCCATTGAAATCAATGTGAGGTAGGCCTATAATCCCATTGAAGATCTGGACCTTAGTTTGTAAATCTCTCATGCGATGACTCCCTCCAAGCCCTCATCTGTTGTTACTCCTGTTTGACCCTCACTATTCTATCACGACCCCTGCAGTTTGTGCGTCTAGGTTATTTAAGCTGGACAGGATCACAGGAATAGATTCAGGCATCATGTGATATCTTGTTCTCTCTAAAAGTGGTTATTGTTTCCTAAGGGTATGAAGGCAGGTTGCCCTCAGCGAAGATGGCTACATCCCAAGATGGTGTGTACTGTCTTTAATGTTGTAGCCTGAAGCCAGGAAGGAGGATAGTAAGGAAGTTTGTAGCCCAGCTGCCAAATTTTGTTCTGCTACTTGTGTGACATTTTATGACAATTATTTAGTGTATTAATCTGCATATGTAACCCCCTTTGGAGTTTGTCACCTCCTGGAACGCTGGACTGAGTCTCTAAGGGTACATTTGCACTGGAACAAAAGACCCACAGCACAGCCATGGCCGGCCTGGGTCAGTGACTACTGCTTGAACTGCAGGTCAAAAAATTGCTGTGTAGAAGTTCGGGCTCAGGCTGGAGCCCTGCCTCTGGGACTCTCCCACTTCACAGAATCCCAGAGCCTCAGCTCCAACCTGAGCCTGAATATCTACACAGCAATTTTACAGCCCTGCAGCCTGAGCCCAGTGAGCCCGAGCCAGCTGATCCAGGCCAGCTGCAGGTGTTTAATTGCTGTGTAGACATACCTAGGGACTTAACCTATACACTACAACAAATAATGGCTCCAGGGCCTCCTGACACCATTTCACAGCCTGCAAAGAGTCTGGGCAGGGACAGACTGCCTGGGAAGGAGCCAGGGAGGGTCCTGGGGCTGGTGGCACAGTTGTGAAGTGTTAGGAGGTAGTGGGGAACATGTTCTATTAAAGTTTTATCATATAGTAGTTAACCATAACTCTTTCCTTCCCTAGAGCCTCTGTTATATTGTTGTTTTTGAGCGTGGCACTTCACTTGGTGGGGTGTGTATTTTGTTTCTGGTGTACTGGGTCATTAAGAGTGGCAGTATCAGTCATTTTAAAAGGGACAGCACCCCTTGTGTCCCAGGCACAGAGAGGCGTCGCCTTGGCTGGAAGCACCAGATGTCGCAACAAAGAACCCACGAGCCAAACCAAGCAAGGAGCAGGGAAGCCCCTCAGATTAGCAAGCACCAGGATGGAGGCTTGAGCCACATTGCTGGGGAGGGGCTACAGATGTTTACATATATGCATCTATATGTAACACATCCTGCCCCAAGCAATGGCAAGGGGTAGGGCACAGAGCTGCACAAGACTTAGCTAGAGCTGCTAGGACAGGTGCTTGATGGTATTGGGGCAGGAGAGGGAAAGGAGGGGTGGCCAGTGAGTGCAGGGGACACCCCCCCCCGGGGGGCATGTAGGAGTACTAGTACTCCTGAAGGAGCACAGTGCAGGTATCACATCCCTCACCTTGTGCTGTTTCTGCTTCCACCTTCTCTTCGCCAATCAGCAGAACAAAAAAAGCCAAGTGGTACAGTCATATGGTGCCCTAGAACCAGCCCCACTTCCAGCTGCTGCCACCGCCTCCCGGTTGGTTGTTCTCTGCCCTTATCCAGCTGGGAGAACAGTGAACATACCAGGCTGGCTGCTCACCAGGTACCACAACAGCTTCTAGCAATGTAAAGGCAGGACTGCAGGCAAACGTCTGCAGCCACATGCACATCTCCACTGAGATGCAAGAGCGTGTGACAGGATGGCCAAATGCTCAATGTTGCATGAGATGCATGACATGTGGCAGCCTTGTAGGGAGAAGCACTTCAGTGAAGCAAAGAGAGGATAGATGTTGGGCTAACACCGTTTTCTCTCATTCAGACAAAGTACTTTGTTCAGTGCTAGAAAGTGACTGACTCTTTCCCATGCTGCTTGCTCTTCTCCATACCTTGCCAACCAAGCAAGACAACAAGTAGGCAAGGATGAGGGAGAAATGGGGAAAGGTGGGTCAGTAGCTAGAGAGGAAACAGGGGAGCTGAGATTGCAGCTGGGCAGGAAATGGTTTTCCTATCCCACAAAAAATGTGTGTCTTGAATCATGGTGAAGTTGAAATCTCAAAAGTGTTCACAAACAGAGTCTGGAAAATATGTTTCATTTGAATTTCAAGCTTTTGCCTTTGTTTTTAGTTTAACTAAAATTTCAAAACGAGCTCATTTCGAACTGAAAAACAAAATGTATCATTTGGAAAGTGTCAACAGGACATTGACAATTTTGAAATTTTTCTTCAGTTTTTTCCCCCTCTCCCCAAAATTGGGAGATTAATTCAAACTGACCCTTTCCCATCAATACTTTCCATTTCAACAAATTGGCATTTTCTGATGAAAAAATGTTTCATGGGAAAATTCCTGGCCAGCTGTAATAAAGAGGCAGTTGTGTGGCAGACACTGGGAGAGGGAAAAGACAACAGGAGGCTAGGGGACAGAAGAGTGAAACAAGAGGCTGGTAAATGCAAGACTGGAAGGAGGAAGGGGTACTATAAAGCAGTAAAGAACGCCAGCTCCTTCCCCAACACCCTGAGGTTAGAAGGTGAATGGCTTCTCCTTCCTCACAGTGTACATGGTGTGTTTTACATTGGGTTGTGTGTTCATTTAGCTTACTGTCAATCACACAAGCGCTGTGGAGTTGGGGTGGGATAGGAAAGTTAAAGGGATTCCTCCTAAATGTTTTTAAAAATTGGGTGGGGGTTGCTCTGCACTATTTTCTTTTAAAAAAAAAAAAAAAAAAAAAAAAACCTCCTGGCATTTAAATTAATCCCTTGATTCTACTGAGAATTTCTTGTAGCTTGAGCTATTGGCCTTGGCAACGCTGCTTGGTGGTACCACCCCCTGCACTGTTACATATGGCCTCTACACTGAGCTCACAAGTAGAATGGGCAAAATTTTAAAAATTCAGGGGATGGCACTGCAAAGAGCTTCTAACTGAATTCCCCTCGGCCAGAGAAAACATCAGTTATTTGGACTCTAGCTCCGTTGCTCACCTTGTCTTGGAGCAGGAGAGATGCCTGAAAGCCCATGCAAGGCTTTGAAAATGGAGAGGTAAGTCTTTTAAAATACCAACAGCCTGACTTTCTCTGGAGGGATTACATGTTTTCATACCCATATTGCCTCCTCTCAACCACAAAGAGTTTCTAGATATAACAAATCAACTGCTGGGAATTAAACAGAATAGACAGGAGCGGATAGTGACCATTTCCTTAAAGGATCAATCCTGCAGCTGTTGGTCCTGTCATCAATGGGGTTAGTATATATGAGGTTAAGTATCAAAGAACCAGGCCTTTTAAGAACCTGTCATCATTAATTGTGCCTGGTGTTTAGAAATAGTATCTTTCCTAAAAAAGGAATAAAAATTAGGCCAAAGGTTATTCCATATTTATACTTACTGCTTACCCTAGTTGATTAGAAGGTGTTTTAATGGTCATCACTGAGGCTTCAAAACAAAAGCTGTTTTTTGAGCAATTATTTGTACTTGTGAAGCAGATGTCAAATCCATTTAATTAAAAGCAATCATGAAGAGAATCAATTTACCAACTTCATATGGAGAAATATACACAAGAAATATACACAATTTACCAAGGGTTTCAAGTGACTAGTGATTTTGAGTGCACAATTTGAGACACCTTAAAAGAGCATGACCTTCAGAGGGCAGCTGATCAGCACTTTCTTAAAGTCAGGGACCTTTAAAAGGCGAGATAAGTTGGGCATCTAGAAAATGAGGTCTGAATAAGGGTCTGGATCAGAGCAAGAAACTAAGAAAAAGGTTTGATACAATCACGTGTGCCTTATCTTAAAGCAAGACGAACCAGTAATAGAAATAAAAGATAGGGGAAAGGGAGGAGCTATTGACCACGAACTAATCCACATTGTGACACAAAGAAGGAATGCAGCAAGGGTGGTACCCCAAATATTGACAAAACAAAATGAAAGTCAGCGGAGTCAATTAGACAAGAGTAGAAGCTGTAAGGACAGGAATTCAGGACTCATGCTAAGCCAATGGATTAAGTATATCTCTGCCTCTCAAAAATACAATGACAGGAAGTCTATGTCTAATCTACATCACTCCAGATACTATATCAGTATTGGACTGGGAGAGTACAAAGCTGTGTCCTTTCTACTACTACATTTCCCCTTCTGTGCATGTAGCTCAGGAGACAAACGTCAAAAGAAGTGAGGAACAGGTGAAAGAAGTAACAAATGTGGCAAGTGGTGAACTGGGGTTGAGAAATGGATAGTGCACCACTATGAAGTCCTTAATGAGCTTTAATGTAGTAGCCCTTAGAAAAGTGTGAAGTTCAGAAGTAACGAAATAGGAAGGGGATAGGGAGCAGCAGGAAAAAAGCAGAGAGCAGGGTAAATAATGAGACCATCTTTACCAAGGATTACTGGATATGAACTTTTTGATAACTCAGGACTGCCCAGTTCTAGAGCAGAGTCAAAACCTCTTGATGCTAACATTGATAGAAAATTTGGAGATGCCTAAGTGGAAAATCAACTTGTCAAGGGAAGAGAGCCCTAAATAAAACCATTCGCACATGATGGTACAGCAACACCAAGCACAGAGGATAACCAATGCTGTGTTAAGCCACAGAGTTTCGTACTGGTTGTTGTTTTACTTGGTATCCCAAAATGCACTTTTCTACTGACCCTGCTGTAGGATTCTCCATGAGCAGTGGATAGAATGATTATTCTATTATTCCATTGTAAATATGGTGTCACTTGTAAATACCACTTAAATGCCACGTACCTACAATGTAATATGAGCGTCTACAACTTACTGCAAGTCAGCTAGCTGGACCACAGTTTATTGGTTGTTTTAATTTCACTTTTTCAGAAGCTTTGGAAGTGCCCTTTGCCACTTTCTTTTAAGGACTCTTCAAGCTAGAGTGTAAATTAATGCGTACGTGAATTAAATCAGGTAATTAATTGTTTGGGGGTATGCTTTGAATGGGAAGAGTAATGTAATCGGGGAGTGTCTCAACATTTGCTGTGCTTGTAATGAAAAGAGCTTTTTGCATGGTGGATGGTTGTGATGAACTTAAGTTATCCACTGTGTAATAAAGCATCAACAATAAAAATACCACTGCAGCAAGTTCAGGTATACGGTACTACTTTGTCACCAGAAATGGACCTGCAAACTTTTATCTCACTAGTGGCATTAAATGTTACTAGCTTCAAGGGATCAACACTGGTCTGAATTCTCACTCCAGTAAGAGAGGCCTGGGAACAAATGAAGTTGCTTTGTAAGCTTGGCTCACATTGCTGTGTTGACAGCAATGTCGTTTAGCAGTAGCAAGTTCTGTCACGTAAATAGGTTAGACCAAAAATCTAGAACCATGTCTCTGTAACCTGTTTAATAAACTTAAGTGCACCTACCAAACATAAATAGACTGGTTACATCAGCTATATGGATGTTGCTATATGTCAGCTACTGTATGCTCCACTTACCATGAACTGACATCAAGTCGCTGTTTTCTCACAGTCATTTCTTACAGTGCTGAGTGCGAAGTTCAGTGTCAGTTAAGCGTCCACCAGCTATTCTCATCTAAAATTACATTATCCAATTCTCGCTAACTTTCATTTCTATCCGAGTAGATACACGGCCAAGGCAGAAGTGAATTTGCTTTGCAGAGATTCAAAACACTAAATGCATTTTGTGCATTAGGTCCATCAAGTTGTTCAGTATACTGAAGGACAGAAGTTGGAAGTCAATGGCCTTCAAATCTTTCATTCTGCAGCACACTGTATGAGGAGAGAGCCTCCTGTGGACCATCTCCCCTCCTAACCCCACACTGCATCCTTCCAAAATACTTCCTCCTGTGCTTACCATTTCAAGTAGGGCTGTCGATTAATCAGTTAACTCAAGCGATTAACTCAAAAAACATTAATTGTGATTAAAAAAATAATCGCACTGTTAAACAGTAGAATACCAATCAAAATTTATTAAATATTTTTGGATGTTTTTCTACATTTTCAAATATATTGATTTCAATTACAATACAGAATACAAAGTGTACAGTGCTCACTATATATTATTTTTATTACAAATATTTGCACTGTAAAAATGATAAACTGTAATGCAATCTCTTTATTGTGAAAGTGCAACTTACAAATGTAGATTTTTTTGTTACATAACTGCACTCAAAAAACAAAACAATGTAAAACTTTAGAGTCTGCAAGTCCATTCAATCCTACTTCTTGTTCAGCCAATCGCTCAAACAAACAAATTTGTTTACATTTACGGGACATAATGCTGCCCGCTTATTTACAATGTCACCTGAAAGTGAGGACAGGTGTTGGCATGGCACTTTTGTAGCCAGCATTGAAAGGTATTTACGTGCCAGATAGGCTAAACATTAGTATGCCCCTTCATGCTTCTGCCACTATTCCAGAGGACATGCTTCCATGCGGATGACGCTCGTTAAAAAAAAATGTGTGTTAATTAAATTTGTAACTAAACTCCTTGGGGGAGAATTGTATGTCCCCTGTTATAGCAATCTCGGATGAGGACCCAGCATGTTGTTCGTTTTAAGAAAACTTTCACAGCAGATTTGACAAAACACAAAGAAGGTACCAATGTGAGATTTCTAAAGATAGCTACAGCACTCAACCCAAGGTTTAAGAATCTGAAGGGCCTTCCAAAATCTGAAAGGGATGAGGTCGCGAGCATGTTTTCAGAAGTCTTAAAAGAGCAACACTCCGATGCAGAAACTACAGAAATGATTCACCAAAAAAGAAAATCAACCTTCTGCTGGTGGCATTTGATTCAGATGATGAAAGTGAACATGTGTCGGTCCGCACTGCTTTGGATCGTTATCAAGCAGAACCTGTCATCGGTGTGGACGCACGTCCTCTGGAAAGGCGGTTGAAGCATGAAGGGACATATGAATCTTTAGTGCACCTGGCACGTAAATAACTTGCAATGCCAACTACAGCAGTGCCATGCAAACGCCTGTTGTCATTTTCATTTGACACTGTAAACAAGAAGTGGACAGCATTATCTCCTGCAAATGTAAACAAGCTTGTCTGTCTGAGCGATTGGCTGAACAAGTAGGACTGAGTGGACTTGTAAGCTCTAAAGTTTTACAATATTTTATTTTGAGCGCAGTTTTTTTGTACATAATTCTACATTTGTAAGTTCAACTTTCATGATAAAGAGATTGCACTACAGTACTTGTATTAAGTGAATAAAAAACCTATTTCTTTTGTTTTTTACAGTACAAATATTTGTAATAAAAATCATCATATAAAGTGAGCACTGTGTAGTAATTGAAATCAATATATTTGAAAATGTAGAAAACATCCAAAAATATTTAAATAAATGGTATTCTATTATTCTTTACCAGTGTGATTAATCACAATTAATTTTTTTAATTGCTTGACAGCCCTAATTTCAAGTAATGCTGGATCTAGTAATACGAGTCAGGAGTGCAAACTACACGATGGTGCTGCTTATCCCAGCAACCACACAAGCCACTCATTCCTGCCAATCCTCTCCAACACCATAGTTTTCTGTACCCCCTGAAGAAAAAAAAAAAAAAATCTCGGCTGCCTCACTTCATTCTCCAAGTAGCCAGCCACAAGCCCACTCCCTTAGCTTTCACTGGGCTGTGCCCAATAAGAGGATCCTTACTTGCCCTACCTCCAATTTGTGTTGGATTACTTGCAGGAATGTGGAAGGACATTTCCTCTACATCCCCAGCTGTCAAGCACCTGAAAAATTATGAAGAACACTGCCCCAGCGGAAACTGAAACCTACTATTTGTGCCATGCGAATATCATGGTGCTTGCTAGTTACCTCGCTCTGCTCTTCTTTAGATGGAGGGGCAAGAAGTCAAGCACTGATAACAGAGTAGCAGCATGTAGCGTTCCCACCAATGTAAAGCAATTTGTCACTTACTTTCACAATAACTCCTGATGTTTCTCTCTGGGGAAAATAAATACCACAGTAATAAATATCAACACTGAAAAAGAAAAAGCACTAAGAGTCCTTAGATGCTCACTCTTTCAATCTTAGTTCCTTATATATAGCATCATATGTATCCAAAACAAACTTTTCTTCATCTGAAAAAATACAAACCACCATACACCTAAAATTTACAGTGCAACAAATATAGAAGTATTTAAACACACAACATATCACAGATCTGTTACCATTTTCCAAACTGGTTAAACATTTTGAACATATTACTGCTGTATGACAAGCCAACTTGGTGGATATACATCAATGATACAAATGCTTCATAGGACACTCCATTCTAGTTGTAACAGTTATGCTACAAATTCATACTCAGGCATCCACCGATAATTAATTACTTTACCTATACGTGGTGTGCTTTGTCTAAATCTTTTCACATTATGATGTATTAATTCAGAATATAGTAGCAGCTCTTTAGCACGCTTTACGCTGAGCATGTTGATTATTCTGATAAACTGTCTGTCCAGGATCAATGTAAAAGCTATTAACCGAAATTAAGAGCTCAAGCTTACTATAGGCAATTACATATCCTTAGAGCAGTGTGACAAAGAGCACATCACGCCAGCATGCCGACTACTTCCAGATCTATGTCGAGGTCCTGATGCTAATTTTTAAAACAGGCAATGAACTGGAGCCTAGCAGACAGGCAACCTCTCCTGTAACCTGATTTATCAGGAACATTATAGTTTCTGAAGCCCAGGATGAAATTACCAGGAACCAGTCACTTATGGTGGCTGGTCCTCATGTGTGCCATGCACTACAACTGGAGATCAAATAAGTCCAAGTTGTGGCTACTTTGGACCACAAGAAATGACTCCTCTCTTTATGCAAGCCTTCCTCAATAATGGCTGCAGAATGACTCAAGTTTCTCCTGATCAAGAAACACTCCATTTAAGGAGACAACATGAACAATGCAATAGTAAAAAATATATTTTATATAGGGCATCTAGAAAACTATAGTAATAGCTGATTCAATCCATAGATAAAAGGCATTTCAGTCAATGGGTGCACTTAACTTATCCCTTTTGTTCTGCAGGTCCACAACACTGGTGTCTTGCAGATGCTGATTTCCTGATCATATCAAAATATCCTAGTATACACTAGAACTGAGCGGGAGACGGATTTATGTGAAAGGCTTCGGGGCTGTCTGAGCAGGTTTCACCAGCACTCAATTCACTTTTACAAAGGAAAAGGAAAGTTAAAGATTCCTGTAATGACTCGTGTTACTGCAAAAATCTAGGGAAAAAAATAACGATTACTATTTAACTTATGCACTTACCCATCCAAGATTCTGAATCTGCTTTATAAATATTAAGCTTAACCTCCTCACATACTTTTGTAGGCATGGGGGAATTTTATAGATTGGATTATCTGAGGCACACAGCAAATGGGAAACACAGCTGGTCATAAACCAAAGCCTCCTAACTCCCAATCCTATACTGTAAGCAGTGAGCCAGAGGTCTACAAAGTGCAGTAGGGCATACCTCCCCTAAGGGGCGCAAAGGAACGTTGAGGGCCATGCGGCTGGGGCCTGGGCCAGTCCACACGGGACGCGGAGGGAGCACCACCCAGCTCCGCTCCTGGCCTTGGCTCTGCTCCCGGCCCCAGCCTCGGCCCACTTACCTCTGTGCCCCTCCCTGGAGGCGCAGCCCCACTCCCAGCCCAAGAGGAGGGGGAACAGACAGAAGTAAAGGGGGGAGTGCGATAAAGTTTGGGGACCACTGCACTAAACCATGCTGCTGCTACCACTATGGTATAAATTTTGAATTTACAAGGAAGATCATAAAAGAAAACAACTCAGAGTGGAGATGTGGATGGGGAAGGGAGGTAGTTGAGATTGAGAAGGGGAAGCGGTAAGTAAAGTGTAGATGGGGAGGTTATTGATGCAATGACTTTTTATCATGTGTTGTTGGAGTTGCAGTCATGCAGCCTTAACTATAACTTAACAGTTTGCGTGGGAAGGGGAATGAAAGCTGCTCAGCATATCTTAAAGTCTGGCCATGTCTGTTTAGAGACCTAAAAATGGATTTAGAAGTCTAATTTTAGGCACCATTGGTTTGAAATTCTGCCCTGAGACCTTACAAGAAAAACTGCAGGTTATTTTTTTTTTTTAATTTTTCACTTCACTGTCTTAGATTAATATAGAAAAATAAGATTAATGAAGAAATTACACATAGCAGTATTTAAAAATGCTTGATAATGTTCATATTCTCCATCAATACAGGAAGCTGTGTAAACCCTATATATGCCATTTTAATAAATTTCAACAGGAAGAGCCTGATAACTCATTAAGAAAGGAAGATCAGAAGTGAAATCAGATAAGGAACAGCAGGACATTTCCACGGTTTGCACAAGACATTTCAAATTCACATGTATACATTCTAAAAACACAGTACTAAACCCACCTTAAAAGGAACTGTAGCAATTTTCTGCTGTTCTTTAAGTCTGACTTCAGTTTGAATATCCTCATCTTGATACATTAAGATATCCTCTGCTTCATTACCTCACATTTAATGTTTATAGGTAAGATTTTTCAAAGGATCACAGAAGCAAATTTCAAAATCATTAATGTCTTTAAAATTCTATTGTTTGCAGTGTTGTTGTAGCCATGTTGGTCCCAGGATACTAGAGAGACAAGATGGGTGAGGTCTTTTATTGAACCAACTTGTGTTGCTGACGAGTTCCGTGTAGCTCGAAAGCTTGTCTCTGTCACCAACACAGGTTGGTCCAATAAAAAGTATTATCTCACCCATCTTGTCTCTTTAAAATTCTAGTCATTTTAAACTGCAAAAGAAATTCCACTCCTTGTTACTTAAGGAGGTTTAAATTACCTGCTATCCTTTCACATATTATGCTTATGTAGGTTAAAGAACATTAGCTACACCACTACACACAATTATTTACACATAACATTAAATATCTGACAGCCAAGAGCTAGAACACATGCAACGTTAAACTTCTGTCCCCATTGAAATAAATGCTAAAACTCCCTCTGACTTCAATGGAATCAGAATTTCACTTTTCCATCCCCCCTTCTTTTGAAAAACACAGAATACATAGTGTTAAATTTGAATGTCTAGGTTTTTGATACTTTACCACAACATCAATGCCTTTTAACAAAATAAACAAGTTTTTCCGGTATCTGAAAAGAAACCCCTTTATAAAAATTTGTAAAAAGTAAGCATCAGAAAACATGGGACAAAGCACATATATGGGGAAAATTTTAAACGTCTTAGGACACAACATTCCATAGAGGCACTCTGAAATAATTCTATTACCTCATTTAGCATTTATACTGTATTTAGAAAACAATAATGGAAGGTTGCTACCTATCCATAGCATTATTGAAAATAAATACATTTGTCACTTGAAGTACATTATTCATATACACACAGGTATTTAATAACTGACACCACAGAGGCCTTCCAGCCTGACGGCTTTCTAAGTATCAATGTTGAAATAGAAGTTAGCAAAACACAGAGAAAATGTCGAAGCCTGGGAGTTTTCTTTCACTCTGATCACTTAGAACTGATTTAGTCAAATTTTTTGGAACTTTTGGGGATAAAATGAAAGAAACTTTTTTATTTGGACTTTGAAGCATGTTGCATAA
Organism: Terrapene triunguis; assembly: GCF_002925995.2. Classification (NCBI taxonomy): domain Eukaryota; kingdom Metazoa; phylum Chordata; order Testudines; family Emydidae; genus Terrapene; species Terrapene triunguis. The sequence continues at coordinate 14,326,374 of NW_020664439.1, forward strand.
ATTACAAAATATTCAAGATAAAATGTTTGAGATAGAAATATATTTTCTTAGCAGCCAAATGCTGACAGTGAAACAAAAGTAAAATCAATCTACACACATATGCAGACCAGAGTAAAAACATTGCCCCAAATGCCATGGAAACAGCTATGTGGCATCTTTATCCATACTGAAATTATGTTGATATACTTTATCATATATTTGAACAGACACCTTTGTCAGATACAGTTAACAAATGCACCAGCAGTACCTTAATGCTTCATGACCATCAACCAGGCTTTTTTGACTCCAAATTAGTGCCTATGTTATAAGCAGCCTTTCCCAATTACATTTTTAAATCTCTTGTGAAAAAGCACAATTAAGGAGAACTGAGAATAAAAGTACAGTAGTTTGATGAAAAATGGGGAAAACCATAGTTATGGCAGAGAAGCTGCACAGAGTACATTCTTTGTAAGGTCAAAACTATATCTTAATCAAAAGAATCTTTAATACAATACACATCCGCAGGCAGTGAAACTGACTTATCAAAGAAAAACGATGCCCTTGAATCACAATTTTGAAATCCACGGTTTGAACCACATTGACAATATGTGAAAGAAGTTTTGCTGTAAGAACTGCAGATTTCATTAAGATTAAAGTAAGAATATTTATTGCATTTTCAGATTGCATTTTAAAACAATAGTGCACAATGGCTTCACTTTAATCTCCTAAAATACGTACTTAAGGTGGGAAACCTTCTGGTCGGTCATGACATTAATAAACAAGGTATAGTCTTGGTGCGTTTCTTCAAGGGGCAGTATTTAGTTCAACAAATTGTACTCCCTGTGCTCTAAAACAACTGAATTAGTGGTGTGTGTACACTAAATCCGTTTATTTTAAATTTATTGTGTCTACATTAAGTGAAATAAAAACATCGCCCTGTACAATCCACTATCAGCAGTGAGTACAACAGCAAAAATTATTATACAGTTTATACACACTAAAACCTTTTCCTTTTTCCTATAAAGAAACCAGAACAAACCTAATCAATATAGAACTTAATTTGGAAGAACTCAATTTACAGAAGAGAAAGCCAAAATTATTACCGTCTTTACTGAGCCCCAAAAAGGTTCCTGATCATATTGCCAGAACAATAATGAGTGCAGCTGGAAGAGTGAAGCATGCTAAAATTGTATTCTTGGGTCTTTATAAATTTACCAAATATTTAAATTAAACATGGCTAAAGAAATGTCTGAAGCAGAGCAATATAACCGGGAATTCTGTCTTACCAGTTGTGTTGTTTTTAAACCCAACTTATACAATGCGCAAAGTGCTAAGCAACACTACAGAAACACATTTACATCAACACTGAAGATTTGGGGAAATGAAATTCCAACAATTTTATTTTTTAATGAGCTGTATTTTCTAAATTTGTTTTTATTTTTTGTGTTTTCATACAGTTTTGAAAACAAACGCAGCACGTTCACATTTTCCCGAGGCATTATAAGAATGATCTCTACAGGGATAACGTTGAAAAGCCTGAAGCTCAATCAATTGATGTTGAAAACTCTCAAAAGGAGTAAAGGCTTGATCTGCATGGTCTAGAACATGTATTGTAATTTAATAGAAGAGATGGTCGTCTTTAATATTAATGATTTAAAAGAACTTCCCAGTTCATGCGGAGAGTATAGTCCAAGAATAAATCAAATTTGCTGAACGCATTTTATGCTACGTAAGTGTATACTTTGCGATCCTCAGGTGTTCGTGCCAAATATTCTCTCTCAATAAGTCCTTCAATACGTTTTTTAATAACAACTGGACTTGGTAAGAATCGGGCTTTCAGCTGCTGAGTTACCTAGGACATAAAAGCAAGAATAATTAATGCTATATTGCAGATGATAATGCGTTAGGCTGCACAACATAAATGCACACTAAAAATAATCATAAAAAACATTTGTTAAAACAGGTTGGGTGTAACCTTTAAAGTTTACATGGCCAGCTGCACACTTCAGGTACTAACCAAGTGAAAAAAATTGAGTTTGTAATAGGAATTAGATTGATCCATATAAAAATAAATTTGTTTTTTATTTCTGTACCACTGGTCCATCACATCCAATATTCGGCCTCCATTACTGTCAATAGCTGATATTTCAGAGAAAGACAAAAACCTAATAATGCACTAGGGCAGGCAATTAAGCAGTTACACACATGGGAGAAAACATCCTTCCTAACACCAGCAGCCTATCAATTTATACCCAGAAGAATGGTTGGCATGAACTCTGTGCTGAAGTTTCCTCATCGTCAGCTTTCTCACTTCTTGGTGCAATTGTGTGTTTATCATGAAGCCTCTCAACCTACAACCATGATGACAGTTAGAACTGGCTGGAGACATCTGCTGTCTGTGCAGCCTTTAAATTTAGTAACTATGAGTGTCAGGACTCTCCCTACAAAAGGTTCACTCTTTGAAACTCACTCCCCTTGGCAGCTCATCAGACCCCATGGTTGGCAATTTACAAGTTCAATACAGGATATCAACCTTTTGCAGTCAACTCACTGTTTTTTGTTACAAACCACTGTACTATAAACAACTGGTTGACATAATAGCAACTAAAGGAATTAAATATATCTATGCTTCCAGAGGTGTGAGATAAAAATATAAAGTCTCTCTAGAATCAGTTTAAAAATCGAACTGCTGATAAGGCCTTGTAACTTCGCTACATTAACAGAAGAGTAAGAATTGACAGAGAAATCTAAGATGTCCCCTTTTCCTAACCTCTTAACCACGTCAATACTATATGTGATGTTACCTCTGCTACTAGCACATTGTGCTGCATCTTCTTTCTAGATTTCATTATCCGCACTATAGCAGCTTCTATCTCATGTTTTCTGTCATCATCTACTTTCTGCCTTGTTTCTTTTCTTTCTGGGTCCGATTCCCCTTGTTTGGCAGCAACTAAAAGAGAAGATGAAATACCTTAAGCAAAAGTCAAAATTATTAATTTCAATAACATTAATATGCACAAAATTTAATTTCACCCACAGTGGAATTAAGTTTCTTGGTTTGTGACATTTTCAAGTGTGGTTTTTAATGAAACGTGGCCACAAGAAGACAGACATACATAGCAATCAATGCACATGTAAGTATGTGTTACTATTTTGTCAGTTGCTATTTACTGTTTAAAATTTAATGTACTAAACATCTCAGCTTTTCAAACAGTACTGAACTTTGTTTGCAAAACTTTTTTTGGCTACTGTCATATTGAAGATTCTTCTCTTTAAAACTACACAGATTTTGCCAAATTAACTTTGAAGCTATGGGTTATATATGGTGTTTTCTTATTAAATTGCACATCATTTAGAGTGAGTGTCAAAGAAAACAATTCTGACAGTGCAGTTGGGTTTTATTTCCTTTGCTTGTCAGGAGACTGTTGTTTCAATTACAGTGGGAATTGCAACATAGTAAGGAAAGGGACAGAATTTTATTTACAAGGTTACTTTCCAAACCAGTTAAACTGCTGAAGATAATTAGCCAAAAGAAAAATACCAATCAACCTATTCACTTTGTTCTCTGCCCCTTTTGGATTTTGTGCATTTTCTACAATCACCAATTTCTTATTTCTGTCCTTGCTTCCAGTCTCTCTCCACCTACAGCTATTATTTCTAGGCACCTCTTCTCCCATACACAAATTCAATGTTTCCTGCTTTTGAATAGGAGTCGTCTAGCTTCTAGATATCCTTTTTTCTCATTTTACTCTCTCCACTCAAAAACCCTGAACATCATGGCAGCCTTCCCTCTGGCTAAAGATAGAAAGAACCTTCCTTTTCAGTTGTTCACTAGAGAATGCTGCAAGATACATCCTCTCATGGAGTCAAGAATTGGTTCTGTTGTGCTGCTAGCCTAGAAAACAAGAGGCCAAAACTCAAATATAACCTCTGATGAAAATAACTGTATGAATTTTTCATCAATGAGTATGTTCAATTAAGAGCCATAATTGTACTTGTTTCTGTAGTGCAAAGGGTGATGGGAATAAGAAGATTGCACAGTAAGAGAATAATTTAGTATCCCATTGGAATTTAGGTGTTGCCACACAACTTGGTCCACTTATGCCACGGAGTATGTGAGGCACTAGTTAAGGTGCTCTAAAACACTGGTAACCCGCTATTGTGTCTCTGCCACCTTAACAATACTCCATGCAAGGTAGACATGTTAAATCATGGATACCTTGGCATTTTGCTTCCATCTGCAGAGACCCAAGTTCACTGTAGTTTATGCAACAACATATATGTAGTGTAATCACAAGAGCATACTGTTGGGTTTAAGATGTTTGCAGTCTTGTCCACATCCACTGTTAGGAAAGGGTTAAAATGTCTGTAATATTTGCAATGTCTGGCATGAGAGAAGTACAGTGATTGCACTTAAAATGTATCTGAGAGATTACCAGTTCCAGTGATATGTTCTATTACAAGTCCAAAGAATCTCTCTCAAAATTACAGAATATTTGATGCTTTTTAAATGCTACCACTGCGTATTGTGGGATAGGGGTTAGATAGATCTTAGTTCATACATGTAGTTTATAAATAATAAGTACTAACACACTGCACTCACATATGCATATACATATACAAGCGTCTCAACATATTTCACCATTTAACTTCAAAACTTTAGTGAGCTAGGCAAAAATGGTTACTTACCTGTACGGTTATTCTTCAAGATGTTGTTGCACACAGGTATTCCACTCCCAGCACACCCAGCATGCTGGAGCCAAAGAGTTTTTTGCAGAAGTACCTGTCAGGGCGTTGCATGCACCCTGCACATATTCATGGCCTCTCCTGAGCCTATAAAAGGGCAGTGCTGCCCCAATCCCCCTCAGTTCCTTTACGCCAGAAATATGATGAAACAGGACTCCAATGCACAGGGAAGGAAGGGTTTAGTGGAATACACACATGCAACATCATCTTGAAAAACAGTTACAATACAGGTAAGTAATAGTTTTTGTTTCTTCAAGTGGCTGCACATGTGTATTACTCAGCAGTAACTCACAAAGCAGTACTGCTAGGTGGTAACGTCACTCTGAGCCCTAATAGTGACTACAATACAACCTTCCCAAAATTTGCATCAGATCTCAAAGCAGTCACCTTCACCCATCATTACGCCATTGTATGCATAGACGGCCAAGCGGCAGCTCTACAAACATCCAACATGGATATGTCCTTCAGAAAAGCCACTGAAGGAGCTTATGTTCTCATTGAGTGAGCAGACAGTCTCTGTGGAGGCGGTGTGTTCGCTACCCCATAAACTACAGTAATACAGGAAATATTCCATCTAGAAATTGTGTGTGATGTGACCTTTCATTCTATCAGCATAAGAAATACACAAGTCAAGGAAACAACCTGAAAGATTTAGTCCTGTCCAGTTAAAAAATTAATACTCACCATACATACAAAGTACGTATACGTTCATCATCTTTATGTAAGTGTGGTTTTGAAGGAAGAAAACCAGTCAGTATATTGTCTGGCTCAGATGAAAGGCAGATACCACTTCAGTCAGGAACTTCGGCTGTGGCCACAAAGCTACATTATCTTTGAAAACATAGTATATATGGGAGTCCTGCAGTGACAGCCTGAAGCTCACCCATTCTTCTGGCTAACAATGACTATGAGAAAAGATGTCTTCTGACACAGGCGACACAAAGAACAGGTGGCCTATAGGTTCAAATGGAAGGCCCATTAAAGTGGCCAATACAATATTAAGATTCCAAGGTGGCAATGCATCCTTTACCCGGGGAAATAATTAAACAATCCCTTTTAAAAGTCTAGAAACCATCAGGTTAAAAAAAACCAAAACCCCCAAAAGATCTTCCCTGAACTGGAGGACAAATTGAAGAAGTTCTTGGAATCCACTGGAAACAACTTTTTATTTCAGAAGGTGGACAAAGCAACTGGGGGAGAGGCTGTTCTAGACTGATTCTGACAAATAGGGAGGAAGTGGTTGAAAATTTGATGGTGGAAGGCAGCTTGGGTGTAAGTTACCATGAAATGATGAGCTCATGATTCTAAGGAATGGCAGAAGGGAAAACAGCACAATAAAGACAATGGACTTCAAGCAGGCAGACTAGCAAACTCAGAATTGGTAGGTAAGATGCGGTGGGAAGCAAGTCTAAGGCAAAAAAAAGCGTTCAGGAAAGTTGGTAGGTTTATTAAAGAGACGTGATTAAGGGCACAAGAGCAAACTATCTCAGCGTATAGGAAAGACAGGAAGTATGGTAAGAGACCACCCTGGTTTACCCAGGAGATCTTCAACGACCGGAAACTCAAAAACGAGTCATATAAAAAGTGGAAACTAGGTCAAATTATGAAGAATGATTATAAAAAACACAAGACAAGCATGTAGGGACAAAATTAGAAAGGCCAAAGCACAAAAAAAGATTAAACTAGCTAGCAATATAGAGGCTAACAAGAAAACATTTTAAAAATACATCAGACGCAAGAAGATCAAGACCAATGACAGGGTATGCCCATTGCTCAATGAAGAGGGAAAGAGTAACAGAAAATGCAGCAATGACCAAAGTGTTTTTGTTTCAGTTTTCATCAGAAAAAGTTAGCAGTGATTGGACCACTATTGCAGTAAACATCAATGTAAATGGGGAAAATCTGAGGCTAATACAGATAAAGAACTAGTCAAGTATTATTTAGGCATGGTCTACACTAAAGAGTTATGTTGATGTAAAGCAGTGTATGTCGACCTAATTATGTCAGCTTTGGTCCCGCCAATGTAAGGGCCCTATTACACAGACATAATAACTCCATCTCCAGGAGAGGTGTAGGGCTTATGTCAGTGTAGTTATAAATAATGCACGTACACTGCATTGCCCTATCAGTTGTTGGCTGTCATTCTTGTCAATTTCATGGCTCCAGCATGGAGCCGTGATATTGAGAAAAAGGCCCAGCTGTCATCCTGGGGAGGATGGGTGGCTCCAGCTAGAGCCCGGCTACCCCCAGGGCTCCCCACTCCGAGCCGGGCTGGGCCCACCTAGCTACCAGCTCCCCACTGGGAGCCTGGGTACTGCTCATAGGGAGCCCGGATATGACATAACTTTATGCAAGATGGGTCTTGTAGGATATCATTGGAAAGGTTATTTTACTAAATGTGATTATCCAATTTGTATGCCTGCATCACTTCTGTATCTAAAGTTAGGAATATGGACCATGTAACCATTACAACTGGGTGTATATTGGGAAGACACCCACCAGATGACAGGCCATCAAATTTGATGAGCCATCAGGAAGGAACAACCAAACCATGAAGACACTAATCTCTCTCCCTCCTGGGTGGCATCCGGGTATGTAACTGTGACACTACTAGGTCAGGTGGTCTTGTCACCTGATACTAAACATTATCTGGGACTTCTTGTAACTTTCCACTGTAAAGGAAGGGGGGTCAAGTTTGGGAAACAAAGGATTCCTGCCTTATGTAAATTCTATTTAAGGGTGGGGAGGAAGGCAAATGGGACTCCTCCTCTCCAGCCTGTCTGCCCAAGAAGAAAGACTGCTAAAGCCACCTGAAGGGAAGGCGGGGGGAGTCCAGACTGAGACAGGGGTCCAGTCTGAAAAGAAATATAACTGGAACTCTGAACCACAGAAACTTTGCAACCTGCCTAAAACAACATTTAGGGTAAGAAATTACATTTTTTAACCTGTTTCTTAAGTATATTGAGCTTAGCCTGAGTACTTAGGTTTATTTGCTCAGTAATTGGCTTTGTTCTGGTCTGTTATCTCTTATATTCACTTAAAATTCACTTTTGTAGTTAATAAACTTATTTCTTGTTTATAACACAACCCCGGGGGAGGGAAGAGGGGGAGGCTGTGCATACCTTCCTCCACATTGAGGGAGGAGGTGGATTTCATAATATATCTTTGGGTCTGCACTCCAAGGCAGGTGGACACCTGAGGGCTGGGGCAAATCCCTTAAATTGAGCCTTCCCAGAATTAATCTCAGTGTCTGTTTTTTTCTGCAGTTTGGTGTGGCCCTGCCGGTGTGTGTGTGCTGGAGGAAGCTTAATAGCTTGGCTCAGCAAGACAGGTAAAAAGGGTGCCCAGGTTGGCATAACAGGCAGGCTCAGTGGTATCTCAGCACGTCAGGTGGCATCTAAAGGGGGGCCACCCGTCATAATCTGGACCTACAATATCTTGACATGAGGGAGAAAAGCACAGCAAGCCTTGAGAACTGGCCAAAATTTGAGGATATAGATATGAGGGGTCGATTTGTCTTCTGTCCATAATGCTTGGCTAGCAAACCTATGTAAGCATCCCATCCTATTGGACACATCAATAATGACGGTCTTGGATGGAAGAGGACAAGAAAATAGTACCTCCCCCCACATACTTTTTTTGATCCATCCATCATTCTAAAGAGACTAGAACAGAAGGAGGTACATGGACCAACTTGTCTAAGGGATGTCTGTTTGGTCAATAGACTGACTTTAGTCACCCATGGAAGATGTGCATGCACAGCCTGACAAGTTGGGTCACATAAGTACATGAGGCCATGTGGCCTAGTAACCTCAGACAGGCTCAGACTGTGGTGGTAAAGTGCGACCCGAGAGACAGGAACAACTAGTGAATTGTCTGAAATCTCTTCTGATGGAGAAACGCAGTCAAAATCATAGAACTTCTAAAGAACTTGATTGTGTGTTGGGGAAAATGTAGATTTCTAGACAGTTGAAAAGACAAAGGATAAACCTGATGTGGTAGAGAACCTGATGTTCAGATCTGCCCTGAATGAACCAATTGTCCAGATAAGGGAAAACATGAATTACTTTCCTCCAAACAGGCTGCCAAAACTGCCATGCAGTTGGGAATAGTGGCAGGGCTAATAATAGGCTGAAGGGAAGTACTGTGTACTAATAACGCTGTCCCACTATCACAAGTCTCAGAAATTTCCTGTGATTTGGTGAGACCACCACATGGAAGTAAGCATCCTGTAGATTGAGGAAGCAAACCAGTCACTGCAATCTAGGGAAGGAATAAACACATGCTAGGGAGATCTTGCAAAATCTCACATACTTGAGATTTCAAAGATCTAGAATGAATCTCAAACCCTCTTGGACTTGGAAATCAGAAAGAATTGTGTATAAAATCCCTTTCCCTGATGTTGAAGGGGAACTTCTTCTGTGGCCCCTAGTGTAAGCAGAATCTGAACTTCTTGAAAGAGTATTGATTTGTGAGATGGGTTCCCGAAAAGGGATGGTGGAACAGTGGCGGGCAGAAATTGAAAAGGATATTCATTCTTACAGTGCTTAGAACTGATTTGTTTGTCATTACAGATTCCCAAGCACTGAGAAAATGGAAGGAAGAATGCTGATGACTGTATTGAGCCGGCTACCCCCTGGGCTCCCCGCTTCGAGCTGGGCTGCGCCCACAAAGCTACCAGCTCCCCACTGGGAGACTGGGTGCTGCCCACGGGGAGACCGGCGGATCAGAAAGAATTGTGTATAAAATCCAATGAACATCGAGCACAGCCAGGAAAAACACCCAATGTTCACTGAAGAAAACAACAAATCAGTAATTTCATAGCAGTAGAGTAAGTTATACTTCTATGAGCTATGAGCTAGACCAGGGGTTCTCAAACTTCATTGCACCGTGACCCCCTTCCGGCAACAAAAATTACTACACAACCCCAGGAGGGGGGAATTAAAACTCAAGCTTACCTGAGCCCTACTGCCCCAGGTCGGGGGAGCCAAATCCAAAGGGTTTCAGCCCCAGGCAGGGAGCCTGTAACCTGAGCCCCACCGCCCAGAGCTGAAGGCCTTGGGCTTGGGCTTTGACCCCAGGCAATGGGGCTTGGGCTTTGGCCCTGGCCCCCAGCAAGTCTAAAGCCAGCCCTGGCACCCCCATTAAAACGGGGTTGCAACCCACTTTGGGGTCCCGACCCATAGTTTGAGAACCGCTGAGATAGATGTCTCTCTCTCCCTCGCCAAGTAAATCAGAACACAGCCTGGTAAGTTTTAAAAAATAGTAATTTAATTTAAAAGCTACAGTCCTTCCACCTTCTTCTCCTTGGAGAGGACTACATACTTTTAAAAAAAAAAAAAACATCCCCACTTAACTCAACTATTACTTTCTGTAAGTGCTTTGGATTTCCTCCTCATTTAAATTTTTGCTTTCAGGCTACTAGTCAATGACAACAGGTTTTATAGCTTAATATTTTCCTTTTGCTAGTGTGATGCATTTACCTTCAATGTAGATGCCAACATTTTACAACTTAAGATATTTTTGGAGTACAAGAGAGCAGAATATAAAAATAGACTTACCCGTTTGAATCTTGACTCTGTGCAATTTGGATGTGAACTGATCATTCACTGTAAATATATGACCATTTTCTATTTCTTTTGATTTAGGCTCTTTTGTGAGAACTCGTTGTGTTGGTTTGCCACATGCAAGGGACTGTAGGGCTCTAACAAGCTCTCTTTCAGGGATATCAGTTTCTTGTTGAATTTCCTGAAGGAAAATCATGACATCATCAATAGCTTATAATTAATGTCAGAACACGTTAGGTAGCTTATTTTGGAGGGGGGGGGGGCGCGCAAAAAAAACCACCCCTGATTGCTCAAAAAGATAATCCTTGGCTCTCAAAACTAAATTCTGATATTCAGATTCTTCAGATGCCTGAAAAGTTAGAATTCATTTAATGATAGTCTAGTAAGCACTATGCAAAAAGGCTTATGATGAACATGGGTTAATTTAGAGAAAGTGGATTTCTTCAAGTATAATTTAAAGTCAACAGCTGCCAGTGTGATGAAGGGAACAAAATGAATAATTAACAGTTAACACTCAATTTATCTCCTGAGAAAGCCAAAAGGGTTTATTTCCATTCTCTCCAACGTTGCTTTATGGAATGAAACCTGAGCTCCAAAGTTACTTTCATGATCAGTTCAATGAAAAAAGTATACATAGCAATCAAGGAAATTTCTGACAGAAAGCTATCAAAAGTACCTTAACAAGCCAGGTAAGGCAGTTCGTTAACATGAAAAGCTGACAGCCTTACAAGAAATATCAAATATGAGTCTCATCCTGGCACCAGCTTTTTCACAAAAACGTGTTTTCTCACCCTCCTGCAGAGTACACTCCTAAAAAAGTATAGAGCTGCTTAAGATTAGTTTTGTTTCCACCTTACACTCAGCAGAGAACAAAACTGAGGGTCTGGTCCACCTCAGCTCAAAGTACAACAGATGACATTTGAAAGATGACTACTAAAACATTAGTAGTGCAAACACTGTTCGAACCCATACAAAGCACAAACTTCCTACAGAAATATACCCCAGCAGTGCTTTGCACACAGTCTTCTAAAGCAGTGTTATCAGCTTATCTATCGAGTCCCTCAAACTTCCATCAAGTGTTTCTGTAGTTTTAGTGCCTTTCGGAGTCACTTGTTGGGAGAAATATAAGCTATGGCATGTTTTGCTGTCTTCTTCATAAAAATGTTAACACTAGTTGGATCCACGTAGAAAGTCAGTGTTCCTGAGAGTTCTACTGAGAGCCATTTAGAAGCTGAGGAATCAATCCTCATTTTCCATTTTCTTATGGATGCTGAAGTTTTGAACTACTGCAATGTGCTTTCGGACTGTGTTAGCGCAACACCTTCACGTTATACCTGCCAATACCCAAAAAGCCCACCTCTAGGGTGACATGAAGAGCGGATATTTGCTCATTTCTAGTTTCATTTAAATATAACCACCAATTTGGTTCTATCCTATATCTGTTTATCAAGTTTCAGCTAACGTGCATTTTTAAAGACTAAATTACAATCATTTTTGTCTTGAAAAATGAACCTTAATGCAATGGCATAATCAGGACCACTTCAGTAAACCAAAAGGAAATGAATCTTGACCATATAAATTAATTACTTACAACAATGAGTAAATAAGCTTTTTAATTATTTATTTAAATTTAATGTGTCAAGGCCAACAGTTCCAGCACAACCTACTGCTGCCAATGAGATTTCAGTCCAACACCCTGATTTCTAATGCCAAAGGATTAAAATCAATCCATCAATAATCATTGCTGTACTTTTCATCTCAATAAAGTATTCTGACTACTGCCATTGAAAGTGAAATACAGAACTAAAATAAAAATTAAGAACCAGTTTTTATGCTATACACCCTTATTAACCAGGCAGTGGAGGTGGGGGGCACTACATACTGTGTGTATTTTAATTCTCAACATTACAGTTCGTCCTTAAACTGACACTTGCATGAAATCTGGTCTTTCAGAAATGCACAAATTGCCTTTAAATAAGCATCACAGAAACGGTTTGATGCTGTCATACGATGAGCACCATCCACTAGTTGACTTCGGTGGGGGTGGAGGGTACTCAGCAATTTGTAGCACAGAAAGGTTTCTAGAAGAAGGGTACAAGAATTACAATTTTTCTATTAACATGAACAACAGGAGTTACTGCATCCTAACGAAGTTTAAGTCATCAGCATGTTATTTTTACAAATGCACATCTTTTTATAAAGACATTTAATATCTTTTTAAGATTTAAAAGAGATATTTTTAAAGTGTTCCCCCCCCCCCACTTTCAAATATCTGGTATGTTATAGCCATTTCATTTTGGGGAGGAAAGCTATAATTACAACCTATTATGCAGCTGAATATATCTAAAATAGATCTAAAGGAGCTGTGTCTGGAAACTACACAATAGGCTGCAATAACTAACAAACAATACAGTGTGTCAAATTCCAGACATCTTAAGTTTTTTTCTTATAGCAAGGAATTAAATAATTGTTTCAACATTAACATGGTTGAAAAATCCAGACGCAAAGAATTTTAAATTGTACCGGCTTCACCAACCTTTAAAAGCTCTCCCAATGTGGAAGAGGGGAAAAAAGGAACAGCATAAATTAAGAAGTCAGACTAAACTTTTAATGAACTAGTTTTGCTGAATTATGTAACAATTTCATACATATCAAATTTTGAATTTCACATTGGACATGGTTAGGGATAGGACAAATCTTCAGTTTATATTCAATTTCTGAACAAATGAAGCTTCTGAGGAGATATACTTCAAAATATTTAAGCATTCTTCACCAGACACTGAAATAAGCGACAATGTAAGATTTGAATATAAGGAGTAGCCCACTTGGAAAGAATAGGGTAAGTTATTAAGAAAATAAAAAACCTTAAGCTATTCAGAAAAACCTTCCTCTCATGTGGAAGCACCATTAAAGTAAGCCCATTTTTCCCCTACAAAAATATCCAACTAGTTACACAAAGCCCTAATGTATGAACCTCCAACAATTAAAAAGCAAAATTCTTTCCTCAAAATCTAAATAGTAATACTAAAATAAAAAAATAAAAATAAATAAATAATATTTAAATAAATAAATAATACTCTGTGCTCCTATAGTACCTCATCAACTATTAAGCGTCAGCACTGCTCCAAAAGAGAAAGTATTTGCCTTAATTACCACTTATCCAAAATGGGGCTTAGAGCTTAGGGAAATTTAAAAGTTAGAGTTATCAGTGGCAGAGCTGGGAACAGAAGCGTGATTAGACAAAACTCCTTCCTCTTTTGCAAAGGCATCATTTTTTGTTGGTGCCTCTGCTTATCGTCATCAGAGGGTACCTGAACTTCTTTGGCGTTATGCTGTACTACTGTGTCCTTTACAGTACTGACTTTATAGAGTGCTGAAAGCAGAATGCTGCATATGGGAGCTGGGTCACTCGAAGGTCTATAGAGTGTCACAGGGTAGCTGGTCCCTGTGAGTAGACCAGAACCAGCTCCTATGTATCAGGGTAGGTGGGCCCAAATGCGCCAATTAAAGGGAGTAGGATTACACCTGGGTCTATACAGACCTATCAGAGGGCAGGGACAGGATAAGTTATTGGGACAGGCTGGGTCTGAGAAGTGGAGCTAATTCCTGTGGAGAGTCCTTGGAGCAAAGGGCCAGGTACCCAGGAAGTTATCCCTGGTGCTGGTGTTCCAGAAATGAAGCAGAGCTGGCTGGGACTGGGAAGCTGCAAGAAGCAGGATCACCAGAGACTGTGGGAGGGGAGACCATGAAACCCTAGGACAAGGGTGAGCTAAGGGACTATTTCTGTTTGCTTTATTCACTTACGTTTGGACAATAAGCCTTCTTAAAGCAGAGGGTGTGGCAGCGTGCAATTGAAAGCTAGGGAGAAGCTCTGGCATACCACAATGAGATTTTACACATACCAAGCAATTTCATGGCTATTTTGGAACGGGGAAAAAAATCTCCTGACCCCCATCAAAAGATAGATTGACTTGAAGTGATTTTTTCTAAGTAGGAGACTGCAGTGGACTCTATCCCTCCTCTTGGGATCTGCCTAGCAATAGACTGTGACCCCACAAAGTGACGAGACTTCCTCGTTCACCTTCTCCGGACATTGGCCAAGATGGCCATCCATCACATTAGAAAAGGAAGCTGGACAGAAGGGAGCTCTATGACTGTGGGGCCTACTTCTGATTGCTCTTTAAGTCACACCTCTGGGCAGAGTTCCTCTGGGTGGTGTCCACTGCCTCCTTGGATGCCTTGAGGGGCAAGGGTCGCTGTCTGGGATTCTCTGCTCGGTGTCTCCCCCTGGATCCCTTATTTCATCCCTGTGACTGCACTCCTGGCCCTATTTTTTCCATTTGTTGTCCCCCGGATTTAGTTGATGCCTGGGTTTGGTGGCTCCTCCCCTTATGCTCATTGCCTTTAGCAATGGGCAGGGTCACGCCCGCTCACCCCAGTGCCTCAATAGGTTCCCATTGTTTGTGGGGACAGCACTGTTAAATCAACAGTCTATAAAAGACAATCTAAAAACTGGTTTCAGAGTAGCAGCCGTGTTAGTCTGTATCCGCAAAAAGAACAGGAGTACTTGTGGCACCTTAGAGACTAACAAATTTATTAG
>NW_020664439.1:14341275-14355204 GCF_002925995.2 Terrapene triunguis
CTAATAAATTTGTTAGTCTCTAAGGTGCCACAAGTACTCCTGTTCTTTTTGCTAATCTAAAAACTAGAACTCACAGTCCATTTTGGCTGCTGTGGTGATCTCTACCTGTCCACCTTCCAATCAGTACTTGTTACTCCTGGGGGAATTCTGTACCACTGCATGTGCGCAGAATTCATGTCCCCTGCAGAAAAATGACTTTCTGACAGGGAAGCAAAGGGAAGCTGCAAGAGCGGTCACGCACCACTCCCTAGTAGTGCAGGTACATCGGTTCAGGTAACCGGAGCAGGCGACAGCAAGGTAAATCACCGCAGGGCTGGGGACACCCCAGCCAGTGGCTCCTACCATGAGCTGGAATCAGCTGCTGGGCTTGAGGCAGGAGAGAAGTTGCTGGGGCTGTGTCAGACCCACCCTCAGAAGCCTACCCCAAATGCAAAAAGCTCAGTATCCTCCACTGCTCCTGCCTCCATCGTTCCTCAGCTGTGGGGGGAAAGGTTACTGTATGGGGAGCTGCTCCCCCATCCACCCAATCCCTGTGCATCCGGACCTTCCATACCCAGACACCCGTGCGAAGCCTCACGCGGTACATCCAGAGCTCCCCTAGCCTTCCATACCCAAACCTCACCCCACTGAACCTCAAGTCCCTGCACCCAGACCCCCTGCCTCTGGGCCCCCACCTCTGTACCCAGACTACCCCCCATTGAACTCCCTGCACTCAAACCCCCACCCTGATGCCCCACTCCCTGCACCAGCCTGAGCCCCCACATCCAGAGCCCCACGCCACTGACCCCCAACTAGCTGCACCCAGACCCCCACACCACCAAGCCTCACTCCCCCAGCACTCAGATCCGCCGCTGAGACCCCCACACCCAAACCTCTGCTGAGCCCCAACCACCTTCACCTGGAAGTCCCTGGAAAGTCCCATTGCCCCTGCACCTGGAACCCCCCCAATGAGCCTCTGTGCATCCAGATCCCCTCCACATCTAGACCCTCACATTGAGTTGCTTGCACCCAGACTGTCCCACACAGAATCCTCTCACCCCACACCTGGATCCCCTCCACACTTGGATCCTTCCTGGTTAAGCCTGCCTGCCCTACACCTGGTGCACCTGGAGCAGAGCCCCATGGTGTTTCTGGGGCAGGCCCAGGCTTTGTGCTGTGTCAGGGTTGGGTGCAGCCTCACCACTGAGTCCATGTCCCGGGGGTAGAAGCTGGAGGGCTGCAGAGTGATCTCCCACCTTCATGCAGCCAGTGGCCTGTGCTCCCCACTGCCATGCTGGAGTCTCTGCATTTATTTATTGACAAATAACACTTGCAGAATTTTAAAATATTGTGTGCAGAATTCCTAATTTTTTGGCACAGAATGCCCTCAGAAGTATACTTGTGTGAAACAGAAAAAGAATAGCATACCTTGTGCAGTTGCAAAGGCAACTGAAAAATAAAGTCAGTCTATTAACCTTTGTGTTTTGCACAAGCACTTACACATCACTGATGCTTCTATGTTCTGGCAATCTTATGCTTTTGTGAATGCATGCACTTACTTTCTGCAAAGTCATGCTATCATAGCACATCATGAGGGTCAACAGAACAAAGCATCACTATTTTATTGGTGCTGAATATATTAACTACTATTCAGCAATCAAATAAAGGCAGATTCTTCCTATTCCAAGGTTTGATAACTCAGAATATGAAACATGTATCAAGAATAGAGATTTCTTCAAGGGGGGGGGGGGAACCAAACAAAATGAAATCAGTTTTTTTAATGCTTTAGGTAAGTGGATCCTCATGTTCATGAGAGGGTATTTACATAAATGGACCCAAAACAATTTGGGCCCCATCTTCACTGGCTGGCTATACTGAATTAAAGCCTTTTAACCTGAAGCAGTCTTAAAACAGTATTTTATACTGCTGTGCAGAATATCATTTCCCTGTACGCAGCTGGGGTCTAAAGGTATATACTTCTAAATCTGGAGTTTCTGGAATAGAGAATGACTAAGGTAATCAGCCAATTTTCAACACCTTTAAAGGAAACAAATGGTTAAGGGCCCTGGCCCCTTTGTTTAAGTGTTCCAAGGAAGAGGGGCTTGCAGCTACATACAGCCCACACTTTTAATAAGGGTTTCACAGCATACAATCCCAATGGAAACTTCTCTAAGAAACACACATTCCATATGTTAAGGGATTAACAATATGTCAAACATCATTATGGAGCTAAAAACAAAAAGTAAAAACATAAAAGTAAATTATTATGAACTCCGAACTCTCGCTATCAAGTTAAAAAAAAATGGGCATGTGTGTGTGTGTTAGGGACAAATGAGGTATATTCCTTTGGCATCAAAAGGTCTGTGTACATAGGTCAAGATTTCCTACACAACTTCTGAAAGAGTACAGGTTGATGTAGAATACCATAGATCTACATATGCTCTGCATCTATCTGCAGAATACATTTTAACATTTAACATTTAAAGTCAGCTTAGAAAGCCACAAATCATACCTCAAACGTGTATTTTTCTCTGTTGTTAAAGAGCATTAGTATCGTCATCTGGAAAGTGGAAACTTGCAATATGTGCTTCCTTGTATTTGAGCCAGTTACTTGGGCACCTCCTACACCAACCTCTGAGCCATCTTCCTGTTTGAATTTAAAAGAAGTAATGAAATCACTTTTAGGAATATTTTTTCCAACTCCTGATTAAGCTTTTTATGTAGTAAATGGAGAACTATGCTTAAGCAATATTAAGTTTGAGATTTTAAATCCACAAGTCCCAGAGTAGTATATGCTTGGTTCTGATTTTGCCTAACTACTTTAATATACTCTTCAAGTCTTCCTGCTTCCCCTCCTGCTTACCAATTTATCAAAATTGCTGCAGCGAAAATCCTTGTCCCTTTGCTCCAATCAGGCCAGTTCCAAAACTTCTTTTAGTAATCCATATTGTGGGTGTGTCCTAATCCCACTTTTATGTTTTTTATGTTGCAGTTATGCTTGGATTACCTTCTCTGTCCCCGTGTATCGTACAATCTCTTCCTTCTTTCTAACCTTTGCTTAGCTTTCCAATGCTGATCTCTCCAGCGCTTACTACTCCCCATTTCTCACAAATGAAATTTACTTGTTTTGTTTGTATAATTTAAACTTTAAGCTTTCTATATATTTGAAAAGTGTAATTGACAATAGTGGCATTATGAAACTACAATAGGTTTGCCTTGAAAATTTTTTTTTAAACCTTAATTCCAATGCAACAACTGCAGAGAAATTTCACTTTGGTCTGAGTCACAGCCCAAAATAAGGTGGGAGGGCAAGGAAGAACAGCTAGTCCTATAAGAAGAGGGGAAGAATCGATGGATACACCCAGAGTTCAGAGCCGCAGGAAGATACAGGTTGAGTCAGAGAAAATTGCAAGGGAGAATAAAAGACAAGAGGACTTGCAGCCAGAAGGAACAGAAGGAAGGCTGGAGAATCACACCATCCCCAGGAAAAGGTAGGTTTCTGATTGGGGACTCCCTACTACAAAGAACAGACAGGTCTGTCTCCAAGCTGATCCGGAGAACAGAAGGGTGTGCTGCCTGCTGGGAGCTAAGATACAGGATATGGATCTGAGGCTGAAGAGGATCCTAATGGGAGCAGGAAAGACTCCAATGATGTCCTTCATGTGGGAATAAATGATACAGCTAGATTCTCGCTGGAATGCATCAAGGGAGACTATGGCAGGCTGGGGAAGATGCTTAAGGAAATGGAGGCTCAGGGATTCTACCTGTCCCTAGAGGAGGAGAATGAAGGCGAGATAAGATGACGATGATCAACAGATGGCTTAGGAAGTAGTGCTATAGGGTGGGCTTTGGCATGTTAGATAATGAAAGATAATGGAGCAAATAATTAAGAAATCAATTTGCAAACATCTAGAAGATAATAAGGTGATAAGTAACAGTAAGCATGGATTTGTCAAGAACAAATCCTGTCAAACCAATTTGATAGCTTTCTTTGACAGGGTAACAAGCCTTGTGGATAGTGGGGAAGCGGTAGACATGGTATATCTAGACTTTAGTAAAGCTTTTGATACTATCTCACATGACCGTCTCATAAACAAACTAGGGAAATGCAACCTAGATGGAGCTACGATAAGGTGGGTGCAAAACTGATTAGAAAACCATTCTCAGAGAGTAGTTATCAGTGGTTCACAGTCATGCTGGAAGGCATAATGAGTGGGGCCCGCAGGGATCAGTTCTGGGTCTGGTTCTGTTCAATACCTTCATCAATGATTTAGACAGGGGTATAGGGAGTACACTTATAAAGTTTGTGGACGATACCAAGCTGGGAGGGGTTGCAAGTGCTTTAGAGGATAGGATTAAAATTCAAATGAACAGGACAAACTGGAGAAATGATCTGAAGTAACTACAACGGGTCATACTGAAAGTGAACTGTCAGGTTGAAGGGAGGTTACACGGGAGTTCCTCAGGGATCCGTCTTGGGACCTATCTTATTTAACATTTTTATTACTGACCTTGGCAGAAAAAGTGTGTGCGCGCTAATAAAATTTGCAGATGAAACAAAGTTGGGAGGTATTTCCAATACAGAGGAGGACCGGACTATCACACAAGAGGATCTGGATGACCTTGTAAACTGGAGTAATAGAAATGGGATGAAATTTAACAGCGCAAATTGCAAAGTCATGCATTTAGGGACTAACAATAAGAATTTCTGCTATAAGCTGGGGGTGTATCAGTTGGAAGTGATAGAGGAGGACCAAGACCGGAGTGTCTTATTTGATCACAGGATGACTATGAGCCGCCAATCTGATGCAGTTGCGAAAAAGGCTAATGAAGTCCTAGGGTGCATCAGGCTAGGCATTTCCAGTAGAGACAGGGAAACTGTTAGTACCATTACACAAGGCACTGGTGAGACCTCATCTGGAATACTGTGTGCAATTCTGGTCTCCCATGTTTAGGAAAGATTAATTCAAACAGGAACAGGTGCAGAGAAGGGCTATTAGAATGATCTGAGGAATGGAAAACCTACCTTATGAGAGGAGACTCAAAGAGCTTGGCTTATTTAGGCTAACCAAACACAGGCTTGGGGGGAAGATATGATTGCTCTCTATAAATACATCAGAGGGATAAATACCAGGGAGGGCGAGAAGTTATTTAAGTTAAGCACCAACGTGGACACAAGAATAAATGGATATAAACTGGCCATCAACAAGTTTAGGCTTGAAATTAGACAAAGGTTTCTAACCATCAGAGGAGTAAAGTTCTGGAACAGACTTCCAAGGGGAGTAGTGGGAGCAAAAAACCTAACTGGCTTAAAGACTGAGCTTGATAAGTTTATGGAGAGGATGGTATGATGAAACTGCCCCCAATAGCAGGTAGCTGATTTGCAACTGCTAGCAGCAAATATCTCCGATGGCTGGTAATGGGACATTAGATGGGGAGGGCTCTGAGTTACTACAGCGAATTCTTTCCCAGCTGTCTGGCTGATTGGTCTTGCCCACATGCTCAGGGTCTAACTGATGGCCATATTTGGGGTCAGGAAGGAATTTTAACATAGATCACACTGGCAGAGACCCTGGGGGTTTTTCACCTTCCTCTGCAGTACAGGGAAAAGGTCATTTGCAGGTTTAAACTAGTATAAATGGTGGATTTTCTGTAACTTGAACTCTTGATTTAATTAAACCAGGTTGGAGAGTTTCAAATTTGATTCAGGATTATAGAATGTATGCTTGTAAGTATACTCCAAACTGTTGCGAAGGTCAGAGTTGAATTAAAAAAAAAGGGATAGATGTATTTTTTTTAAATTGTACTTATGTCCTATACTGGCAGTTTAATTTATAGCTAAGAAAATCCAAAACTGATTACAAATTTATCTTTACATTTACAAAATTTTTGAGATTAAACCATAACACTTTCAGACTACAGACATTTACCTTTTTAACAGGTCCATAGAAGGTGGCATTGAGATCTGCTGAACCCATGTGATGCTGGAGTGTCAGCTGTCGACCGCTGTGTTTGGCTAAATAAAATCTACGAGACAATTAAAATGAAAATTTACATATATATAATTTACATATTTGCACATTTTATGCTTTTATGATCCAAAAGCACTTTACATACATAGATAATTTTGAACTCTTCAGGATGGAATATACTAAGTGTAATGTGTAACAATTACTCTTAAAAAAAAAAGTTAAACTGAGGTTAAGGTCTCATCTGAAATAAAAAAAATCAAGTAGTGAGTAGTTGGTTTTCTAGTTTGCCCCAAAAAGAACAAAGCAGCTCTCTAATATGCCTTTAGTACTCACAAAAGTATATTTACTGTACCCATTGTTTTAAAAATACAAAGCCTGATTTAATACATACCTTCTAAATACTTCAAAAGCATGTCTGGGGGCTGGAGGGATGTTGCACTTCGGTGTGGCTGACTGAGTAGGCCAGTAGCCTGTTGTGAGAACCCGCACTGTGAGATCAACACCACCTAATGAGACCTACAACAACATTGGAAGCTTTAATGCTTGTTCTCTGAAAGTAGTTATTAACATAGGTATTCACACAGGCTTGGAACTCTCTACAGCTGATGTTCTAAGCTATTAAACAGTCTCATCAGCAGGTGGCACACATCTATTTAAAATCAAAGTATAATTGTCAAAAAGTGTCTCAACTAAATTCCATAGTGCCAAACTTATAACTGAGTGTATCGCCAGCTTCCACAGGGAAATGAGGTGGGTTAATGAAGGCTTATGATTAATACCTCCAAAGAACATGCTTATAGGTAAGTAATTTTCTTCTCTAAAGAAAAAGTATAATTATAAACAGATCCAGGTTCTTACAGACTACAAAAACTAATATACAGCATTAGAGTGGATCAGATTAAAGTAAAAAAAGTCACAAATATCATTGGACAAAAAGTAGATGCCTCCCAAGTTAAATAGCGACATAGCATCCCTGAGAAGTATTAAGATTGCTATTTTTATATTAGAAGAATAAAATGCACCTAATAAATACATTAGAACTAACATCTAAAGACCTCTTAGGGGGGAAAAAAAGTCAGCTGGGCCATGCAATTCAGAAACAGGTTTTAATAGAGACTGGATTCAAGATAACAATCTAAAACAATATTTTACAAATATACATAAAGAACTGTATTGAGGTTTCTCCAAAGTGAACCAAAGGCCATCCAATGTCACTGACATGCTTCTTATTTCATGAGCCTTAACATGACACTGATGTTCGGAGAAATACAGTCAATCATCCATCTAGAGATGGGGTACGTCTACACTGAGATTAAAAAAAACCCACAGCACCAAGTCTCAGAGCCAGGTCGGTTGACAGGCTTGGGGGGGGAGGGGGGCTATGAAATCGCAGCGTGGATGTTCAGGCTTGGGCTGGAGCCCAAATGTCTACACTGCAATTTTATAGCCCCATACCTTGCGCCCCATGAGCACAAGTCAACTGACCTGGGCCAGCCACAGCTGTGCCATAGGTCTATTATCACAGTGCAGACATACCCTTGAACGTTAACCCAATGCATACAATCAACAAAAAAGTGCATTAAATCGAAGTATTTTTATTTGTTCAAGATAATGCCTAGTTTGTGGAATCAGAATGGGCATGAGGGTATGGAAAATATGTTTACTGAATATAGTGGAACTGCAACATCATATCTGGAAAGAAGAGTATGCTTTCTTACCCACTGAATCTTTGAAACATCTTAGTCATGGACAAGAGCCTGAGCTCACTCAGATTCTCACAGATGCAGTGCTAAATATAAAGGGGCAGATATTCGATTTAGAACAAGTTTTAGGAATGTCAAGTCTCATATGACTCCTCTTATCACCAGCATGTGTGTAGCATGGACTAATAGAGGGACAGAGCCTTTCAAGTGTAGAATTGTGCTGCATGACCTCCAAAACCAAAGATTTCAGGTTCATCAATCTGGAAAATGCCTAAAGTTCTATAATCTTTTGATTTCTCCCACTTTAGCTTCTCAGTGAAAGAAAGTACTGCTGCATGTACAAAGTCGAACATCAGCTGCATCATCCTTCTCAATACCTACTAACTCAGTTTTATATCTATGAGGCTTTTAGCTTCTGAATGGGGAAGAGCTGGCTTGTGACTCTTGTCTAGGAAGGATCATATGCATCCAATGCATCACAGTTGTTTCAAAGAAGAATACGTTGGGGCTATTAGTAGAAACTCTAAAACTTCTTGCACCACAATGGTAATACGAAGAAAGACTCCTGATTCCTTTCCCAGTGCCATCTTTATTACAGAATTGTTCTGCTAGAGCAGTGGTTCTTTGCATATTTGTGAGCTGGTAGTATTTGGAAGCCAGTTAGCATTATTGTCTACTGTATTTCAATTACTGTGAATTTTAAGTTATTTTAAAAAAAAATGTTCAGCGCAAAGCACTTTGGACTGCTACAAACAAAAATAAGGAGCTCGTAATGCCAAACCACCTATGAAACAAAATGAACACATTCTATAGGTAGTACACCACAAGGCACATCCTCGTTCAGTATCAGGAATAACAGTCTCCAGAAACTGACCCATGAACTAATAATGAGCGAAAGTGAATGAAGTAGTTAAGTCTTGCAGTGTGTTTTATGGAAGGATTAATGTAACCTTCAAGTCACTGCTGTCACAGAGAACACAGAAACTGATCACAGTTTTAATGTAAACACCATAAAATGTTTTGTTTACTTGCACTGATGTAACATACAGGCGGAAACTGCATCTCAAATTATTTTTAAAGAATCAGGAAGGAAACAAATTTTGCTGGTCATACGGTCAACGTCTAAAAAGTGCATCATAGGTGACAATCATAGAATCATAGAATATCAGGGTTGGAAGGGACCTCAGGAGGTCATCTAGTCCAACCCCCCCCTGCTCAAAGCAGGACCAATCCCCAACTAAATCATCCCAACCAGGGCATACTCCTCATAAGTCATGTGCTCCAGCCCCCTAATCATTTTTTGTTGCCCTCCGCTAGACTCTTTCCAATTTTTCCACATCCTTCTTGTAGTGTGGGGCCCAAAACTGGACACAGTACTCCAGATGAGGCCTCACCAATGCCGAACAGAGGGGAATGATCACGTTCCTCAACCTGCTGACAATGCTCCTACTTATACAGCCCAAAATGCTGTTAGCCTTCTTGGCAAGAAGGGCACACTGTTGACTCATATCCAGCTTCGCGTCCATTGTAACCCGTAGGTCCCTTACTGCAGAACTGCTGCCTAGCCACTTGGTCCCTAGTCTGTAGCAGTGCATGGGATTCTTCCATCCTAAGTGCAGGATTCTGTACTTGTCCTTGTTGAACCTCATCAGATTT
The DNA here is from genome assembly GCF_002925995.2 of Terrapene triunguis. Taxonomy (NCBI): domain Eukaryota; kingdom Metazoa; phylum Chordata; order Testudines; family Emydidae; genus Terrapene; species Terrapene triunguis. The sequence goes on from NW_020664439.1 coordinate 14,350,586, forward strand.
CTTTTGGCCCAATCCTCCAATTTGTCTAGATCCCTCTGCATCCTATCCCTACCCTCCAGCGTATCTACCAATCCTCCCAGTTTAGTGTCATCTGCAAACTTGCTGAGCGTGCAATCCATGCCATCCTCCAGATCATTAATGAAGATATTGAACAAAACCAGCCCTAGGACCGACCCTTGGGGCACTCTGCTACATACCGGCTGCCCACTAGATATGGAGCCATTGATCACTACACGTTGAGCCCGATGATCTAGCCAGCTTTCTATCCACCTTATAGTCCATTCATCCAGCCCATACTTCCTTAACTTGCTGGCAAGAATGCTGTGGGAGACCGTATCAAAAGCTTTGCTAAAGTCAAGGAATAACACATCCACTGCTTTCCCCTCATCCACAGAGCCAGTTATCTTGTCATAGACGGCAATTAGGTTAGTCAGGTATGACTTGCCCTTGGTGAATCCATGCTGGCTGTTCCTGATCATTTTCCTCTCCTCAAAGTGCTTCAGAATTGATTCCTTGAGGACCTGCTCCATGATTTTTCCAATAACATTCTAAGATCTATCTCATATACATTCAGATAAACAGAACTAGGAAGACCACCTGTAACAGTGCCACGTGCGACTCCCAACAGAGTTAGTACTATCAAAATCTCCCCATAAAAATTGGAAACATGTTTGTCAAAGTGCTGCCAAAGAACTAATTCTGTTGGATATGCACCAAAGTAGATGGCTCTCATACAAAACTTTGACTCCCAAGAGGGCAGACACTCAATTCTGTAGCCTTTAAACACTTCAAGGCATTTCATACCAATTAAGATCCAAACACAAAGAAAAACTAGGATGTCTAAAAAGAAACTTTACCAAAATGAGATAAAAAGAAAGACCCCTTGATAAAAAATTTGGAAAAAAAATCCTTGAAAAAAAATTAATACAGGACTGACAGACAATACGAAGAGTTGCACAATCATTTCTTTAAAAAGTGACATACAAAGCTGCGACTTTAAAGTGGAGCTCATGAGTTCAAATACTAACTGATGATGAAAAATTTACCGTCTATTTGCGTCAACAACAAGTAAGTGTACGCCACCTGCTGGTAAAGCAGTTTAACAGTTCATAAGTTTAGCTGTGAAGCTTTTCAAATCTTGTCATGTACTGGTGTATTGACAAGACTGTATGTCCACTGTAATTATTCCTACTTTTACCAAGCACTAAGTCTATGCAAATACACTGTATACATTTTACTTAAATTATTACATTATGTTTTGGCATAAATTAGAGTTTTGCAATTGTGTGACTCATTTATAGAGGACAGTCCATACAACTATTTAGAACAGCGGTGGGCAAACTGCAGCCCCTGCCACGAGACAGTTTGTTTACATTGACCGTCCACAGACACATCCACCTGCAGCTCCCAGTGGCCACGGTTCGCCATTCCTGGCCAATCGGAGCTGTGGGAAGCAGCGGCCAGCACATCCTTGCAGCCCGCGCCATTTCCCGCAGCTCCCATTGGCCGGGAACGGTGAACTGCGGCCACAGCTGCAGGCGGCCGTGCCTACGGACGGTCAGTGGAAACAAACTGTCTCGTGGCCTGCCAGGGGATTACCCTGATGGGCCGCATGTGGGCCGCAGGTTTCCCACCACTGACTTAGAAGAACACTGACGCAGTAAAAGACTCAACAGAACTTAAAGAATAGTAATTAACTCAATAAAGTAATAAGTCAGGCTTCAAACAAATCTCAAGATCAAAATATTTTCAGAGTAAGTAAGAAAAAATTGCAAGGTCAAAAATTTAAGTTAAAAAGTTCTTATTTTGTTGAGAGAAGTGAGGGAATGAAGAGTTATGCAGAATCTCTCTAATGCAGGTTTGTGTTTATATGTAAAAATAGAAGCACAAGAAAAGATCTGAATGATTCTTACCCCTGTAGCCTGTAGATGTTGCCTGAATTCATCCATTGTTGTGTTTGAGATGCTCATATCCCTGAACATTCCTTCAAGTTTAGATGTGAATTGACATCCACATTCAGTCTACCAAAAAAAAATTATTTGCTGTATTATAATTATAAAATGGATCTGCAAACACTTAAATCCTGAAACGTTGGAGTTAGTCACTGAATGTCCCAGACAAACATGGAGAAGACATTCTCTATACTTTTCTTTAGCTTGGTTCCACCCTTAGCCCATTTTCAGGTCTTGCAAGAGCAGTTCACTTTTGCATGTGAGGACTGAAGCCTACCCAAATAAATAAGGTAAAATCTGTTATCTCTCATCTCTCCTTACACTACTGCACTTTTTCTAAATACTTCTTTTGAGCATCCATATCTCTTATCGTACAGGACAGTTCTGCAAAACTGTCATGAAAATTCACCAGCACAGGGATAAACATTCACCTGTCATTTACCATGACACCGATTAACAAAATCATAATAGTTTATTCATCCATCCAAAAAGTTCATTTGCACTAGACAAGTAGAGTTTTTTTAAGGATGCTATAGGTTATGAAGTGAGATTATTGAAAATTGTAGAAACCACATGGTACTGAGTGTGAGGGAAGTGAAGGAAACTATAAGGTAACTTTGTTTTCAGATATTAGTATGGTATCACTATTACAATGCATATGGGTGAAAGGAGGATTCATACAGAAGAAATAATACTTGGTACTTACCAAAGAACCTTTCACCAAAGGACCTCAAAGTGCTTTAGGTGGTTAAGTATTATTGGCATTTAAAAGATGAGGATATTTTGATACAGAAATGGTAAGCATCTTTTGCAAAGTTACACAGTATGTCAGTGGAAAAGTTCGGAATAAGATCAAGGTGAAACTCCTGGTCTCAAACCACTAGATCACACTGCCTCACTGGAGTGACTTTCTTGCTGGAAGATATTTCTTAGAGCCACCCTCCTGCCCCCAAAAGTTCAATATTCTAAAAGCCCTCCTACCCAACGTGGGGCATTCAACCCTAATTTTGTAGTAGTATTTCTTTTTTCTGACAGATAACCTTTAATAATAGAAATAAAGCGGATTAGTGTTTTCTGTATTTATTAAAAACTTTAATTTGATATTTAAATGAATATATTGTAATCAGTTTTATGCCAATTAAATATTTATAAAAGAAAAAGAAATAAAGGAATAAAACTCAATTTAAGAACAGTTTGAAGGAGCTAAGCTGTGTGCAGGTAGCCATCTTACCTTTAATTTAGATATCATATTTTTCTCAGAGTCATCTGAAACACTCTTGTTTGTAAGAAGTCTTCTTGCCAAGTGCTGTTTATAGTAACGTTCAAAAACATCTTTCTCTTGCATAAACCTAAACAGAACCATTGCCTTATCCAATATAGTCTCTACTTCTTGCTCCGTTAGCTGTAAAATAAACAATTAATTTGCTATTTTTAGTCTCCGAGTACATATTTCTTATACAACCAAAAGTAATGGAAAAGTAATCTACAGCCAGCACACACAACCAACCAATACGGTGAAACAATCCAGTTACATACCCAGGACAAAGTTAGGCCTGCTCTACACTAGGTCAGTTTAACTACGTCAGTCAGCGATATAAAAAATGCACAACCCCTGAGCCGACCTAAGATCCTGTGTTGACAGCACTAGATTGATGGAAGAATTCTTCCACCTCTCAGGGAGGTGGATTAACTATACCAAAGAGACAACCCCACCCATACGTAGTGTCCACACTAAAGTTTTAAGTATAGACAAGCCCTTAGATCAGTTTGTACCCATGACAAAGTATGGAAGTTCTAATGCTAAAATGTCTCATTTAATTGGATTTAACTGCTGCATCCTTAAGGGTTTCCTCACCACCACTATGGCAAATTAAAGACTCTCTTTTTATGATTCATACCATCAACACAATTTGCTTCCCTTAATTAGTATCCCATTCTGCCTGTGGGAAGTATGATTGCAGATTGGCAGAAGTGGGACCACTGTGGTAACAAAATGGCCAAAGGGCAGGGCAGTCATATCATGCAAAGAAGAAAACCCAGTAGTATGAAAATGGAGAAAAGACAATGAGGAGGGGGAAAACTATGATGATACAATAGGAAAAACTAGTATTTTACTTAAATATCTACAAAAACTCTAAACAAAGTAAATAGAAGTGCTTCTGAAATAACATGTCATTTTAAATTAAGACTGAAAGCCCATTCACAACTCATTTTACTGAGTTTGACTGTTGCACAGAAAGTGGGTTAAAAGACAGTTTCAGACTGCAACATGAATTTTCAGATTTCATAGGATTAAATAATTTATAGAGTTTATAATTTAATTTCTGAAGCACTAGCAAAAATATAAGCTATAAGGATCTCAGAGATTTTCTTGCAATCTGAACACGTTAAAGGAAACAATTACAAAATAAAAAGCAAGCAATTCTGATCAAGTCCATCAGCAACACTCAAGATATGCAGCTCTAATTAAAAATTTGCTGAAACAAAACTTTTTTTAAAAAGGTTTGGAAATGAACACACTGGTCAGTGCTTCTTTCCATTCTGATTGATCTTTCAAACTATCATGCTTTATTTTCTTTCAAATTAGAACGAGTCAATAAAACAGAAAAGCTGACCAGTGTCTTTTTGAGTCAGCTGTAACATCTTTTTGAGTCAGCTGTAACATCT
>NW_020664439.1:14355214-14370268 GCF_002925995.2 Terrapene triunguis
TCTTTTTGAGTCAGCTGTAACATCTTTTTGAGTCAGCTGTAACATCTTTTCTAAAGGAAAATCTCTTAGCTGGTTATACATTTTTATTGTGTAATATTTTATATTCAAGTAATACTGATCACAGTCCAGCAAAAATCAAAAACTTACTCTTAAAAGTTTAGTTCTTTTGACTAGACTTCCTCCACTAACCATCTCTGGCCCCACACTTTCATGCCTAAGTGCAACACTTTAATTTGGTTCACAATGCAATTTAAGACAAAAAAATAAAAACTGAGCAATTGTTTACCATGCTTGAGTCTAATTTTTTTCCCTATGTATGTTAACTGTTTAGCTTATAAGGCTTTTGTGACAGGCAACTTGTTTACTTACATGTCTAAAGCATTACGCACACAAATGCACTATATAATAGTGCATTTTAAAAAGTATTACATACACATTCACATAATGCTTTATAAAAGTATACAAAAACAACTAGTTTAGTTTAACCTGCTACTGTTTTCCATAGATTCAGTATAGTCTCGTAATTGAACTTGTACTTACTCCCTTGACTCCTTTTTTCAGCTTATCATCAATAAATAATGAGAGGTACTCTGGAGACCTAGAGTTGAGGTTGAGGAAATACTCAAAGTCACCCGCAATAGTTTGTTTGAAGAGCCGGTCATTATTGAAAGATTCTTGAAGAAACCGATCAAACCTACTCTTCAAATCCAGTAAACCCTTAAGAAAAATAGAGCATAACATTTTATTTTTACAGATATAATACTGCTAGTAAGAAAATTACATTCCAGTATTGCATTTCAGGAGACCATAGTTAAACAGAGATTCTGCTAATTTAGTATTTATCTACATATTTCACAGTATTATTCAGAATCTTTACTTCGATTTAAAATTATGTTTCTAGTTGCTGTAATTCAAATTTATGGTCAGACTAAACTGAAACCCTGGCAAATAAATGGACTAAAACAGCTGCATTAATGGTGGTGCAATTATCATAATCAGCTGTTTAATAAAGAAATATTACAACATGCTTTAATCGGTCTTTCTTTAAAATTGAACTGCTTGTTTTATTTTATTATTTTAGGGGAATGTGCCTTTTCAACACTACTGGTTGTGGTTCATTCTTTGAAGTGGAGCACTTTAGAACAGTAACATAGGCAGGAAAGGGTGTTATAAAGTGTCAAGCACCAAGCCCTGGTCTACACTACGAGTTTAGGTTGAATTTAGCAGCATTAGATCGATTTAACCCTGCACCCGTCTACACAACGAAGCCATTTTTGTTGACTTAAAGGGCTCTTAAAATAGATTTCTGTACTCCTCCCCGACAAGGGGATTAGCACGGAAATCGACCCTGCTGGGTCAAATTTGGGGTAGTGTGGACGCAATTCGATGGAATTGGCCTCCGGGAGCTATCCCAGAGTGCTCCATTGTGACCGCTCTGGACAGCACTCTCCACTCAGATGCACTAGCCAGGTAGACAGGAAAAGCCCCGCAAACTTTTGAGCACAGGTGACCATGCAGCACTCATCAGCACAGGTGACCATGAAGTCCCAGAATTGCAAAAGAGCTCCAGCATGGACCGAACGGGAGGTACTGCATCTGATCACTGTATGGGGAGACGAATCCATGCTATCCGAACTCCGTTCCAAAAGACGAAATGCCAGAATATTTGAAAAAATCTCCAAGGGCATGAAGGACAGAGGTTATAACAGGGACCCGCAGCAGTGCCGCGTGAAGCCTACCAAAGAACCAGAGAGGCAAACGGCCACTCTGGGTCAGAGCCCCAGACATGCCGCTTCTATGATGAGCTGCATGCCATTCTAGGGGGTGCCCCTACAACTATCCCACCCCTGTGCTTCCCTTCTCCCCCACCCCTCCCGGGCTACCTTGGCAGTTATCCCCTCATTTGTGTGACGAATTAATAAAGAATGCATGAATTTGAAACAACGACTTTATTGCCTCTGCCAGCAGTGATCAAAGGGGGGGGAGGGGAGGACAGTTGGCTTACAGGGAAGTAGAGTGAACCAAGGGGGCGGGTTTTCATCAAGGAGAAACAAACAGAACTTTCACACCGTAGCCTGGCCAGTCATGAAACTGGTTTTCAAAGCTTCTCTGATGCACAGTGCGCCCTGCTGTGCTCTTCTAACCGCCCTGGTGTCTGGCTGCGCGTAATCAGCAGCCAGGCAATTTGCCTCAACCTCCCACCCCGTCATCAACGTCTCCCCCTTACTCTCACAGATATTGTGGAGCACACAGCAAGCAGTAATAACAATGGGAATATTAATTTCGCTGAGGTCTAACCGAGTCAGTAAACTGCACCAGCGAGCTTTTAAACGTCCAAAGGCACATTCTACCACCATTATGCACTTGCTCAGCCTATAGCTGAACTGCTCCTTACTACTGTCCAGGCTTCATGAGCCATGGGAGCAAGGGGTAGGCTGGGTAGGTGTGACCGCGCGCTGCTGCCAACTGGGAGAGCAGCCTGAGGCAGAAGCCTTCAACTGGCATCATATTCCAGGCAGGACTGAATCTCCATTAGACGAAACTTAAAGAAGAGAATGACCTAGAGTCATTCCCATTTTTGTCCAGGCAGCCCTGACTGACCTCATGGAGCCCAGCCAGGGGCACCTATGTCTGCCCAGGCGCCCCCAACCAACCTAACCGAGGTCGGTCAGGAGCACCCACGGGACGACGACGACAGCTAGCAGTTGTATTGTACCATTTGCCGTCCGCGAGGCAAGGCAAGGGGATGCTGCTGTGTAGCATGCAGTACCGCGTCTGCCAGCAGCACCCAGGAGACATACAGTGACAATGAGCTGAGCGGGCTCCATGCTTGCCGTGATATGTCGTCTGCAGGGGTAACCCAGGAAAAAAGGCAATTTTTTGCCGTTGCTTTCACGGAGGGAGGCCTGACGACATGTACCCAGAACCACCCGCGACAATGTTTTTGCCCCATCAGGCACTGGGAGCTCAACCCAGAATTCCAATGGGCGGCGGAAACTGCGGGAACGGTGGATAGCTACCACAGTGTAATGCTCTGAAAGTCGAAGTTAGCCTCGGTACTGTGGACGCACACCACCGACTTAATGCGCTTAGTGGGGACACACACAATCGACTTATCAAATCCATTTCTAAAAAATTGACTTCTATTAAATCGACCTAATTTCGTAGTGTAAACATACCCCAAGTAATTTTATCCTCAAAATTACAAAGAAAGTATATAATCTACAGAAAGAAATGGTAAGACAAATCTTAATTGTTTCTCTTAATGCCAACCATGGATGTGACACCCATTATTTTAGTCACATGATGTTGTTCCCATGCCATAGGAGACACTACAATCAAAGACAAACAAGCTACTCACTATTAATTACAAATACGTATTAATAAAGGAAAAGACGGGAAAACAAAAACAAAACTAGCAACTTCAGCTACAATCTCTTCTGTAACCTACCTTTCCCCATTATAAACTAATTCCTATGAAACTGAAGGAAGTATTTAATTAAGTTACTTAAAAGAAGCCAGTCAAGAGCTAAATGAAATAGCATGTTTCTTATAAATCCATCAATTTAAATTAAAGTGTGGTCTTGAGACAGGTAAGTTAATGACTACGAAGAGTCTTGAATTCAAAGTAAATCATGCTATTTTCTGTCTACCCAGGTTCGCTTATGTGTCCTTTCCAGGAATACACAACAACTGGTGTTAAGAGGAGAATTTTAAAGACTTTCAGCTTTTTTAAAATAGATGTTTTGTTTTGTTTTTTAACATAGAATGATTCTTAGAGTTTTAAAACTCATCTGGTCATCAAAGAAGGCGTTTTCTTCTTAATCCTTTGAGAAGTGGTTCATGTCTTTGAGTCTGGTAAAGAAGTTGCTTAAGCATTACCACATAACTAATTAATTCCACAATTAATATCAATATTTTATACTCAAATGGCTTCTTTTAATTAGTAACCAGTAATAAGGTCATTTGATTCCATGTTGATAGATAAAACATTACTATTAATATAGCGATGAATACTATTAATAGAGGAAATTACACTAAATGTTTGCATTTAGATACAGTACAAGACATTTGCAAATGACCATCCTCACCGTACACCCACAAATTTAAGAGTTTAAGGAACAAAACAGTTTTCACCTTAAGAGAAAGCATGGGGTAAGAAATAAATCAATAGTGCCCCAACTACAGGTTTTCCTTAAAAAGATAAAAGAGTGCTTATAGAAGAAAATAAATAAATTTTAATAAGAACATTTCCAGAATTCTTTGTGTGGGTTTAAAACTAAGGTTTTTTTCCTCTATGAAGAAAGGAGAGAGAGAGGAAAGGCTGACAATAGGCTCCTGGCTCAGATTGTGTGACCTTGATAAGCCAGGTGCTACACATCACTTTCCTTTAGCTCTCAGGGGGAAAAAAGTATTTCATCCCTTAACAAGGAGGATGTGTCCTGCTTTTTGAGAAGACACCCATCGGATGGTTGTTGCATTCTACAGTAGCTTCACCTGTAATGCACAATTAAAAACTACCTCCAAAAACTCTACACAAGATAAAAATTACTATTACTAATATTCAGGTCCCTCTTTCAAACATCCCATAAAACAGCAGAGTATTAAAGTAAAACAGATGTTACAAAGCTGCATTTCAGAGCCTCTGCAATTGCCTCCCTCTTCCCCCACACTCAACAGGGCATGCAACACTGCCTGGAAGAGGTATTTTGGGTGGAAGTGTAAGTGAGAGCACATGCATGGCAAGAGTGAGGGGCTGCCCATATGCCCATTCAGATCTGCCACCTTCCCACTGGCTAGGAGATATTTACAATTACTTCCCAAAACCTCTTCTTCCCACTTGCCTATCCTCCCACCCTTCCCCTAGTCTCAGCTGAATTTTTAGGATGTTGCTTTAGGAGTTGTGTTTTTAGGATACTGCAGTCAGACCGATCACATGTTTTGGGACCAGGAAGGAATTTTTCCCACAGGCCCAAACTGGCAGAGGTCTAGGGTTTTTTTTGACCTTCCTCACATCATCATAGGGTACGTCTATGCTGCAATGGGGAGGTGTGAATGCAACATGTGTAGACATAATTGAGCTAGCTTCCATCTAACTAGATCAAAGCTAACTGGAATAATAATAGCAGTTAAGCCATGGCACAATTATGAACTGACAGGTCAACCACACACCTCATTTGGAACCAGAAGTACGCAACTGGGCAGCAGCAGAGACCAAAAAAAAAAAAAAAAGGGCAATTATAGTACAGTACTGTGTTCAATGTAAACTACTAAAAAAAATATAAAGGGAAAGTTTAAAAAAAGATTTGACAAGGTAAGGAAACTGCTCGTTTCATTTAAATTAAGATGGTTAAAAGCAGCATTTTTCTTCTGCACAGTAAAGTTTCAAAGCTGTATTAAGTCAATGTTCAGTTGTAAACTTTTGAAAAAACACCACCATAATGTTTTGTCCAGAGTTATGAACATTTCAGAGTTATGGATCACCTCCACTCCTGAGGTGTTCGTAACTCTGAGGTTTAATACTCACGCAGCTGCTGCCCTAGCATACAGCCAGGGTCCTGGGTGGGTGGGGCTGGCCTGTGCAGTTGCCCCTGCTGCCATAGCTTCACTGCTATTGTTACTCAAGCCAGCTTTGATCTAGTTTAGGTAAGCCTACACATGCTGCAATCACACTCCCAATTGCAATGTAGTCATACCAACAGTGACACAGTTGAGTTGTAAGATATAGAACGTGAATGTTTAATATTAGGAAAGGTACGGCTGTTTAGGTTGTTGCAATTTATGGCTGGTGTCCAGCAAGACTGCCAGCTCCTGAGATAAAGGAGACCTGAGATTTAGCTGATGGACTCTGCATCTATGAGAAAGGGAGATCTGAAGTCTGTGTACTATGGTCACCCCCTTGGCCACCTGTTCCCCATTCATGTTGGGGAAGGCAAAGAGGATTCAGGCACAAGTCCTAGGAGTAGGCCTACAAGAGGTCTACCCCCAGGTTTTATGGTGGGAGTTTTGTAACTCTACACTCCTAGTATGGGGGAGCAGGGCATGGGTGCATACACTCCCTCTCCTCAGTGTTAAAATTAATAAAGTTGTGACCTAAAAAAAGTGTACATCCATCTATGTGGTGTGTTCATTCACCTACAACTCCTAATCATTACACCCGGAGCTGCTAAGTACAGATTTCTGGTCAAGAGGAAGTATTCTCCTAGAAACTTTTAGTGCTGGTCACTTATTGGGAGAAAAGCAGAGATTTCCTAGGAATTTCTTTAATTAGCCTGAATATATTTCATTTGATAAAATAAGCAAATAAAAACAAACATAAAAGCTATTATTCTCCAAGCACCATGTGTATGAAAGTAATTGAAAATATTTCCCAAAGTTCACCAAAGACAGGTTAGTAATAACCTAAAATTATAAGGTATCATTTTATTACTAACCATTTTTGCATCAGTTTGGAGGTTTAACCCCCAAATAAGGCATTGCTCAAACATCTTTGCTACCCTGTGAGACAAATAAAAAAATTGAAAAGACGACAATGAGAAGTTTTATCTACCTGAATATAGTCAACTGGGTTCTTTCCTTCTCCCTCTTCAGAAACTAGAGCTTTACCTTGCTCCCTCAGGTACGAACTCATACACTCACACATTGTCTTCAGGCCATTCGGCACACGGCTAAATAACTTGTACATGCAAGCAAGGTCTGAAAACAAAAACAGTGAAATATTGTGCACTACAGCCAACATGTACCATATCTGCAAGCACCTCATTCATTAGACAAGCAAAATAGGTATGAAGAGGACAAGTGCTGTCTCAGAAGATTCACATAGAACAGCCTCTCCAATAAAGAAAAAAAACCAAAACTGCTAACAGAACAAAACAATACAGCATCACAATTCTCTAGACGATGAGACATTTATTAGTGGGGATGTGCTGTAAATTTTGTTCAACAATGTAGTCTTCAAATTCACCATCCCAAAGATCAAACACCTTATTTAAGGATATGAGAGAATACTTAAAAAATTAAAATAGAAAGGGGCTAATTAAATGACTTTCTAGTTTTCACTTAAAATTACTAAAGTTTATTAAATTCCCAAAGCAAATATGAGTTATTTTTAGCTAAAACAGACCCAAATTCATCATTTTACATTTGTTTGTCAATAACGTAAAAATCTTAAACTTCTTATTTGCAGTAACAATTTTCAGCTCTTGCCTCGATTCCGGTCTTGAGCCCCTTTATCCCTGCCCTTCTTTGGTCCAGGGATTTGTGTGTAGAACTGGAACTGTGTGTGTGTGTGTGGGGGGGGGTTAAGTTATAAAATACTTCACACACACACACTTTTCTCTAGAACCATCATCATCCTTTGTCAGAGGTCTTGTCTACTACTTGCCTCTAACCCATGCCTATCCCATTGAATTTGTGCCTGTTCTGCCACCACCAGCTCCCTATTTTGTTCCTATCTATCCCACTTACCTTTAATGGCTCTCCCACTTTTAGCGTCTTCTGCATTCAAGCATGCTCTTATCTTGAAAAAGATCTTCACTTATCCCATTTGCCTTTCTCACTCTCTTTCTATTACACTCACTTCCATCTCCTTTTCCTCCTCATCTTAGCCTCAAAAATCTTAGTATTTGCCGTCTACTTGCACTTCTTTGACTTCCTATTCTCTAGCTCTGGAACTCCTCCTATTAAATTAATAGGGATTCTCTGTCCCTTTCTTCTTTGCCTGCTGCCTTTGATGCTGCTGATTAATCTTCCATCTTTAGCTTTCTGTTGGATCTCCTCTTACAAACCAACTGCTCTTTCAATATCTCCTTATCTTCCTTTCTCCTCCTCTCTGTTGGTGTCATGTTTTTGGTATCTGTTCCAGATTCCTCCCTCCACAAACTCTTGACATCGTGTTCCCCTAAGTTCAGTCCCCATTATTATGTAGACGATTTTCTAACATAATACTTCATCCACAAATATTTACCTTCTATCCAGTCTTACTTTGAGCTGTCTCTCATATAGTTTTGAATCCCTAGTTATCTCAGACTAGATGTGCCTCCAAAGCTGAAGATAACTTTCCATACAATCCTTCACTGACCATTCAACTACTTGTCTCACCAGCTGGAAACCTCAGAGTCACTTTACTTTATACACCCATATGCAGTTAAGCATAGTCCTGTCACCTCCTCTTTAAATAAGATGAAAATTTTCTCTTTCCACACAGCTAATACTTTTGTCCACTCACACCTTGGCTCTCTGTCACTGACTAGTGTTACCTTCCATCTGACTTCCTCGTGTTTCTAAAGTTGCTTTGGGAACAAGGGACCATTTGCATAAGAGACAGCTCAGTTACCTTCCTGTTCCTGCTGTTGTGATATGAATACTGTTGTACAGAAATAGTGATACATTCCTTAGCACTTCTATGCCATTTTTCCTCTGAAAAGCCCTACAGTAGTGTAAACTCAAAACCCCGTTGAGTTATAAAATGAGATATTTTTAAACTGATGAGGAAATCAATACAGAGCTTGTGTGACTAATATTCTTCCTTAATATGAGCCTCTGCATTTGACTGACTTTCTTGATTTCCTCCTTTTTTCATTTTCCCTTCACTCCCCTTATTCTTACAAGTTTCTCTACTTTAAAATGGTGCTTTAGCCACATGACTGAAGTTCTGTTTCCACTGTGAGTGGTCTGTGAGTATGTTACTTTTACTCTCTTTCCTTTTAAGTTACAATTCTGAAGTCATAAGAGTTTTAGTTACCTCACACCCTTTTGAAATGTATCAATTCCTGGATGTACTACTACTTTGAAGATTGAGGATGAGTGAATATGTACTGAATACTATTAGAGCCACTACACTCACCTCTTTGCTGTCCTGAAGGCTCAAGGCCTTTCTTGCTGCAGGAAATTATAACCAATCACTCCATGTCTCATATGTTCACCTCTTAAATTGCTATCTTGAGGAGAGGAAAAATTGTGTGCTTTTTTTTTTTTTATTATTAACAGAACTGAGACAATTCTTCTCTGCAATGCAGTTTTTAGTCTCTTCCCTCAATGCATTCATCATGCAAGTCTACTGTTAAATGAATGGCTTACACTCCAGCGCTTCTCAAACTGTGGTCTGCTGGCCAAAATTAATCTATGGAACATTTCTGACACTCCACAGAAAGACGCATTTTGAGAACAATGCATTGGAAGAGTGGCAGGTTGGCATTACAGTGGTTCACAGAAGGTAGGAGACATATGACAGTATAATACATTCATTCTTTTGCCAAAGACTCTTTTATATTTCACTGAGAAGCAGAATGTTCGACATTAAGCAGAAATATGCGACATGTATGGTACAGTCCCTGCCCTGAGGTGACTGTGACCTAATTTACATAAGATGCATTTAAAGTTGTAGCAACTTTCCCAGATACGTTTAACACAGAACTAGTGGGGGTTTTAGGCTTCCATAGGAACATCAATATTAAGGTGTAAAGAGAACCCATATTTAGACTTAAAAGCAAGGTTACAAGTGTCACAAGAAACACAGCAGCCTTCCAGGCATTTTTGCTTCCAGTGCGATCTAGTCTTACCTTCTGTCTTTCCATTTTTCAGCATATGAACAAGCCCGGAGTTCTCCATTTCCACTATAGTCTTCATGTGTTTGGATATAAGCTCCCTTTCAACAACTTTCACAATTGGCTCTTCTGTTGATTTATCAAGGCAGTGCATCACCCGTTCTATTTCTTCATTAATTCTAGCTTCTACTTTCTTTATATATACTGAAGCACTATTTTCAGCTAAAAATTTCTGACTTTCCATCTGTGATAAAAAACAAAAACAAATTAATACTTGAGATACTTTTAAAATAGGAGAGTACTATGAAATTTATTCTGTATTAATCACTATACCTATGATCCTACAAAGATTTATGAATGTACTTAACTCAAAGTATGTGAGCTCAAAGGGCCTACTCACATACCCTGGGTTAAGCTCACGCCTCTGTGAGCACAATAAGAACACTGGTTTCTCTTGGCATGGCAAATCCCATGTCCAGTTTCCAATAGTAGCCATGGTCATATGATCCAGAGAAAGGCATAAAACCCCCAACACAGTGTACCTAGCTGTACAGTACAATACTATGGGGGAAAAGAGGAAAGATGGAAATTTCTCTTTAATGCCCACTGGTGATAAATTTGAAATGTGAGAATTCACAGCCTTTATTATTCCAGCTAATTTCATTGAAGGGTATACGATTTCATATCAAATTGTTTTTAATCCCTATTGGTCAATATTATACTTTTGTTTCTCTTATTATACAGTCCAACATCTTTAAATCACTACAAATGCACATGAACCAAACATCTCCAATCAGTTGTGCAGTTACTCTGAGGTATTTAGAACTCATACGGAAAACAAGAATTGGAATCAAATTGTTCCACTGGATTATTTCAATTTAGTCTTCCAATGTACTTTATCTTGAGCCCATGGTAAATTTTGTCTGCCATTATGATGCTGAAATTGCTTAGTTTTATTAATATAGGTCTTTCTTGGAGTTCAATTTTTTTTTGGAATTGACTAACCTAAATTGCTGTCAGCAAATTTTGCTATCTGGTTTTCTCACTTCCAGACAGTTAATACAGTGGTTCTTAACACGCGGCTAATCAGCGCACAGCTGCAGCCCATGTGACATCCTCAGGGTCATATAGGTAGTTTATATATTGTGTGGATGCAACCACACATAACACACACAGACCTGCATATTTACCACAATGGTAAATAGGTTGAGAACCACTGACTTAAGCACTCCTTATTCAACTCAGACACACTGAGAATTAGCTATTTATTCCTTCCTCCCTTTCTGTTTCAACAAGATTTTAAAATCAAGACATAACTTTCTCTTTCACAGCTGAGAAATTTCTTTAATAGCCTCTAGTAAGGAATTTTACCAGAACCCTTTTGAAAGAAAGTTCTTCACTTTTTTTAATCTATTATTTTGTCAAATTTTTCAAATAAAAAATTCTTACAAGTTAGAGATGGAAAGTTTCTCTCTCTTGAAAACTGTCCATCTCTAACTTTTTCTTCCTTCCTCTCTCTTTTTTGTTTTAAAAAAAGAGTTAAGATAGATAAGTTAAAAATTATCAATGCAGGATTTCTCTTTAACAAATTACCTAATATTTAACTAAGGCTGTCCAGTCTCCTTTCCAGAATTATTTTTGGCAATTATTTTTTTTAAAAAGTCAGCTCACGTAGACCATGCTGCAGTTCACAAATGAAGTAACATTTTTGATTCTGACATTTGTTAGCAACTCATCTTAGTTCCCTCAGATTAGAGAAACTCAGGTATAGGAATTTTTCTGGACTATTTTGGACACCTAAATACTAATCACACACAGGTACATACTGCTGTGTAACTTTTTAAAAAAATCATACTGCACGTGCTTGCTGATTTCAAGTAATTTTGCAGGATACAGGAACTCATCCCCATGAACATGAGGGCAGGACTGAATCTCAACCATTTTTAACAAGTGGCATTTTTCCCCCAAACTCAATTTTTAGCTATGAAATTTGTTAAAAACTTTCTTAATCCACTATTCAGGGCCACCCTCAAAAGGCTATTTAGGAAGATTTCATTATTCTTCTTTCCTTTTATGCAATTAGAGCCCATGAAATTAAAAATTCTGCAATACGCTTAATCACGCTCATAAGGCAGTTTCCCAAATAATTTCACTTTTGTACTGACATTATAAAGGACCCTGATTTAAGATTAATTGGAAATGTTTGTTATACAGTCACATACAAAAACACAAACACCCTCCCTATTTATCAAGTTACGATTACTGAATGCTGAGCTTTGATTCTTACCAATTGTCCTACTATTCAGGAAATTATAAATAAGGATACGATTTGGTCACAGATTCCATGACTTTAAAAGATCTCCGTGAATTCTTCGGCTTCAGCTTCAGTACCGGGCAGTGAAGCTCCAGCTGTCAGCCCCAGGTGGCGGGGTTCTGGCTTCAGCCTTGCTGTGACCATACATTGATTTTTATACATTTTCCCCCATGACTGTTGCGTGAATTTTGTTTAACTTTACCATGACAAAATGTATGCATAATTATAAATGTACTAGCTCTATTCCATATATAGTTAAAATACAAATTTAAGTGGCAACATTGGTGTACCTGAAAGAATTCTGCAGACATCTCCAAAAATGGAGCCTCAAAGTCTTCTTCATAGACTGATCTTCCTTCAAGACCTAGGATCATTAACATCTGGCAAGCATTTCTTATTGCGCCTCTGCCAAAAGATGTTAACAATTTAGAAATTCATATATGCTTTTAAGATAGAACAAAAAGAAGATTATAAGTTAATAAAACGGTACAGAACATTGCTAAGATCGTTTCTCTCATTCATGTCCCAAACCACTAATGGGGGGGGGGGGGGGGGGTGTGAATCAAGTCCACTATAAGCAATTGTAAAATTAACAATCTTACGTTTTCTATTTCATTACATTATTTAAAAAAAAAAATCTTTCAAAGGAACTAGTCTGACAAGAGCAGTAAACAATTTTGAAATCCATTTCAGTTTACATTGACAGTAAATTCCACAGTACAATGGACAACCAAAAGTATTTTTGCTTTAAATGAAGCTAAGGGTACGTCTACACTACGAGATTAATTCGAATTTAGATAATTCGAATTTGGGAAACAGATTGTATAAATTCGATTGTGCGCGGCCACACTAAGCACATTAATTCGGTTTTTAACCACATTAATTCGGTGGTGTGCGGCCACACTACCCCATTAATTTTAACCACATTAATTCGGTGGTGTGCGGCCACACTACCCCTAATTCGAATTAACAAAATCGATTTTGGTGCTACTCCGCTCGTCGGGGTGGAGTACAGAAATCGATTTTAAGTGCCCTTTAATTCGAAGTAACTGGCTCCGTTGTGTGGACGGGTTAAGGATTAATTCGGATTAACGCAGCTAAATCCGAATTAAAGTCGTAGTGTAGACCAGGCCTAAGTTGAAAGCTACCAACGTGGAGCGAACCGATCAATTTATTTCACCCAGAACAGTCCCATAATTAAAGGTGTAGCACTGATCTAGTCCAGTGAAAGTATACAGTATTTTTTATTACTGACAAAAGAGAGAGTCAGCAAGTCAAAACATGGGTAAGCACATGTCAATAAAGATAACGTAAGAGTGCAAAGGATTAGTCAGGCTGGGAAAAATCCCACTGTGTGGCACTAGGGGACAATATACAGCTGCTGACAGACAATATTATTCTCTTCATAAAATGCCTGTTGGGCAATCCCAATGACACTACTGCCACTAAAGCAGCATGCAGTTTACATGCCTCCACACCCAACAGCTGCTCTGAAATTGGAGAAGCACAAAAAACTTGCAAATTGCAAGTTACTTCAGGTGTAGCACCAGGCATGTGGCATGGCAATCAGCATCTGATGAAATTGTAAAAGAGAATAAGAAATGGATTTAGAAGGGAACAAATTAACAGAGAAAGGCAGGTTAAAACTCTGGAAAAGTAAAATGGAGAGAAAAAATAAACCTTCTTCCACCCCCAAAAGGTCAAACAAGGAGTGTCCAAGCAAAAGAGGAAACAAGGAGAAGGAATGCACAAGGAATTGCCCCAACCGCAAACTTTAGAGCAACCTGGAAAGTCAAGTAATGGGAAAGACTTGAAACAAAAACAACAAATACAATCAGGGAGTAAATATGATAAAATATTAATAAACAGGTCACTGAACCTTTGTAGTTAAACTAAATATTTATTTAACCGTTTTCTTAGCAGTACACCCTTTAAGTTATCCAGACATGTGAATTTAACGTTTACAGGAGACAAGTTCTCAAAAATCTTTTTTTCTCCCAGCCTTTTAAAGAACAACTCTCCAACATACCTGTGATCAGAATTACAGACTAACTGGTGGTTTGAAAAGCAAGCAAGCTACACATATTTTATGTTGTAAATACTACTTACCACTCTGTTTAAAGATTAAATATAACAGTAATCAGTCAGAGCCATCATACCTATCTACAACTTCTCCTTTCCGCTCTCTTGCGATCATATCCAACAGAGTCTGTCGTAGGTGATCTCTTATACAGCCATAACGTACAACTTGATCTCGAAAAATTATTAACCCCAAGTTGTAGACATTCTCCACATTATTTTGTTGTACATATACACGGTCCTATAAGGAAAAAATACATAAATGTAAATATAAGTTTATATCCCACACACCTGTATAATTCAAAATGTGTTCAAGAGATTGTTCATGATTTAAACTGCATGGAAACAGCTGAATAATTGAATTACATTCCCCCCCGCACACACACACTCCCACACACCGACTGCTACCCTTTATAAACTCAGTATTTAGCTTTCGAAGTCTTTATTTACACAGATTAAAAAAAGGCTAGACTACGCAACACAATGCTGACATTGTTAGTGGCGACATTATATGAAGAAAAACATGTCCAAGACAAATCTGTTTCCTTTACGCTGTTCAGCTGTTTATAGGAGAAAATCGCCATAATATGTGGAAATGCCCATGTATAATCTGAAGTCGCTCCCCCCACCACCTTTTTTATTTTTAAAGGGAACAAAAATAATTTAATTATGTTTCCCCTAGGGGGAAAAAAGCTTAGTACTGCACAAATTCACACATGCCAAATCTGAACCTAAGTTCCCAATCAAAAAAACCTTTATTTTAAACTTTAATTCCATAACAAATATCTATTGATTCAAAACACTGCTAGAAATGAAATTTTCAAATTGCTTTTTAAGGAAGAGACAAGGTGCGTGAGGTAATATCTTTTATTGGCCCAACTGCTATTGGTGGAAGAGACAAGCTTCAGAGTTCATCCAGATCTGGAAAAGATAACCAGAGTGTCACATCTAAATAAAAGGAGTACTTGTGGCACCTTAGAGACTAACAAATTTATTAGAGCATAAGCTTTCGTGGGCTACAACCCACTTCTTCGGATAAGCTTTCGTGGGCTACAACCCACTTCTTCGGATGCATCCGAAGAAGTGGGTTGTAGCCCACGAAAGCTTATGCTCTAA
>NW_020664439.1:14395268-14423485 GCF_002925995.2 Terrapene triunguis
TGAACAAGAAGTAGGACTGAGTGGAGTTGTAGGCTCTAAAGTTTTACACTGTTTTGTTTTTGAGTGCAGTTTTTTTTGGTACATAATTCTACATTTGTAAGTTCAACTTTCATGATAAAGAGATTGCACTACAGTACTTGTATTAGGTGAATTGAAAAATACAATTTCTTTTGTTTTTCACAGTGCACATATATGTAATAAAAAATATCAAGTGAGCACTATATACTTTGTATTCTGTGTTGTAAGTGAAATCAATATATTTGAAAATGTAGAATACATCACAAAATATTTAAATAAATAGTATTCTATTATTGTTTAACAGCTCGATTAATGGAGATTAAGTTTTTTAATCGTTTGACAGCCCTAATTTAGAGAGCTCTTGGCTTTTAAAGAAATTTAACTTTTTTTTTTTTTTAAAACTCTAATAGTGTTTTTCTTATTTAAATTTTCTCCTTGCATAGCTTTACTTTTAACTAACATTGTTAAATAGGCTGTGCAGTAGATTTATGGTATAACATTTTTCCTTTGGCAATTTTGAGATCTGGTACAGCACAAACAGTTCAGCCATGTAATTCCCTAAACTACACCACTTGGCCCAGCTAGCCAAATCCATCTTCTGTAGGGAGGAAAATAAATTATAAAATACGACTCCCACTTCAGGAAGGTACTTAAGTATGTTTAAGTACCTCCTGAACTGGAGACTTAACTAGAATTTTAGCTAAAAAGCAGATTAACAGCTTTTATTGCAGAAGTTTTCCATTCATTATAAAATGGTATTAATAAAGTAAAAGAGTTTATACATTTGTGACATTAGATACTCTTTATTCAGATGTAGCTTTAAAATAAGGTATTACAGTGTAATTTTATGCTTTCCAGCAGGAATATTTGCTCCCCACCAAGTGCCCCTTTTATAGAGGAAAGAAACGCATGATACTGAGTGACATTTGCTTTCTAGCAAAAAATTTTTACATTTTTTAAAATATGCACAACAGATTACTGTAAAACGTAATTATAAATACCTTAAACCACACACACACACACACACACACACACACACACACACAGTATGCCAATTACCCATGAGGGAAAATACTTTGTGGTATGCTATTTTAGTGTCAGTTTGAATATTTTAACAGGTTTAAAAAAAAAAAAAAAAAAACACAACTTTCTCCTCTAACATTTTAACTTTTCATTATTTTTAACTGTAGTTTTTCCTTTTTTCTAGCCATGGTATTGCTTATCAGCAAATGGTTCTGGGGCTCTAGGCCTGCTGGCTTTTGTTATATTTAGGGTGAGATTTTTGTCCAGGCATAGCTGTGTCGTAAAGGGAGCAAAGGGACAACACTATCTGGAATGTGTGGGACCAAGCCATGGAAGGGTAAAGCCCTGAGGTGAAGCTAGGAGATAAACCCAGGGCAAGAAAACAGATACAAATCAAGTGCAAGGTGCCAGATACAGATGGCATAGGACCAGCAGTGATGTCACCAAAAAATGGTTACTTGCCTTTCGTAACTGTTGTTCTTTGAGATATGTTGCACATGTCCATTCCACTCGGTGTGTGCGCACCCCACACATAGATGCTGGAATTTTTTCCCCCAGCGGGACCTCTTTGGGCAACTTGAGCCCCTTATGCCGCCGCGCACCACTGGCACAAGGATAAATGGCTCAGTCAACCCTGAGCCCCCTCAAGTCCTTCTTTCTGGAAACTCCAATGTAGAGAGGTAGGAGGGTGGGTCATGGAATGGACACATGCAACACATCTCAAAGAACAACAGTTACAAAAGTTGAGTAACTGTTTTTTCTTCTTTGAATGATTGCACATGCACATTTGACTCTTGGTGACTCCCAAGCACTGGGATCGGAGTTCACATACACACACACTGTAGTACAACCAAATTTGGCATTGTCTCTAGAGTACTAGATGATTGCATAATGGAAAGAGAAAGTATGCACTGGTGACCAAGTTGCTGCTATACACATGTCCAGGATAGGGAATCTGCGCTAGGAATGTCGCTGAGGAATGCCTGCGATCTTGTAGAGTGAGCAGCCAGCTTGCATTGTGGTCAAATGCTTGCTAGATCATAACAAGCGCAGATACAAGAAGATATTCAAGATGAAATTCTCTGTTAGGACCCTGAAAGACCTTTCTTTCTGTCCGCTATAGCCACAAAACAGTTTGGTCCTGTCTATGTAGAATGCCAGTGCTCATCTAACGTCTAATGTGTGTAACTGTAAGCCGTTGCTCATCCCTATTTGCATGTGGCTTGGGGTAAAATACAGGCAAGTACATGGATTGATGTGAAAATTTGCAACTCCCTTAGAGGGGAAACTCAGATGAGGGCATAAGTACACCTTATCTTTAAAGAAGACTGTACAGTGGATCGGATGCAAGAGCACACAGTTCAGAGGCTCTTCTGGCAGAAGTGATAGGAATTAGGAAAACCATCTTCCACGAAAGGTACAGTAAACAGCATTTTGACAAAGGCTCAAATGGTGGTCTCGTAAGTCTAGACAAAGACAAGTTCAAGTCCTAAGGGGAAACAGGCTCCCTTAATTGAGGGCCCAATCTTTCCAGGCTTTAAGGAATTAAATTTTTCTAATGATATGACAAACATAAGTTATCCACATGGAAAGCTGATACTGCTGCCAGGTGATCCTTGATAGAGAAAATGATAGTGAACCTTGATAGAGAAAATTGCTAAACCTTGTTTCAGGTACAGCAAAAAGTTGAGTATATGCTGGATGGACACATGCATTGGTGAGACTCCGGTTTGACAATCCCAGATAGAGAACTCTTCCTGGCGGAGAGCTTTCTGCTACTTAGTAAGACCTGGCAAACTTGCTCCAAGCAAGCTTCCTCTCTGGGATTTAACCCTGGAATTTCCAGGTCGTTAAATTAAGGGACTGCCAGTTTAGGTGGAGCAGCTAACTGTGGTCCTGAGAGATCAAATCCGGGTGCAACTGAAGTAAGACTGGAATTGCCACTGAGAGGACTAGTAGGGTAGAAAACAAGTGTTGTCGGCACCACACGAGGTGTGGTCCCACTTGATCTTTAGAAGCACTCTGTGTAGGAGTGGGATTGGGGGGAAACCATAGTAAAGCTCTTCAGAAGCCAGGAAGGCTTCTGTGATGGATCCCAGTCTGAGGCATTGCAGGGAACAGAACTGATGAAATTTTCTGTTGTACCTGTTCACAAATAAGTCTATTTAGGGAGTCCCCCACTGCTGGAAAATGCATCTGACTACATCTGGGCAAAGAGACCACTTGTGATGATTGGAAAAGGACCCACTCAGATGGCCTGCTGGCTCATTCTCCATCCCTGGCAGGTAAGAGGCCTTGAGGTTGATTGAACAGGCTATGCACAATTTCCACAGGAATTCCTGACAAAGGAGGGATGAGAGAGCCCCTCCCTGCCTGTTCAAGTAAAACATTGCTGCACTGTTGTCTAAGAACGAACAAATTTCTCCCACTGATATGAGGTAGGAAAGTCTAACAGGCAAGACAAATCGCTCTGAGCTCTCTGAGGTTGATATGAAGAGTGAGTTCCCTTGAGGACCAAAACCCTGAGTTCAGAGGGGCCCCAGGTGATCTCCCCACGCTAGAGGTGATGCAGAGCCATCAACGGTTGAGGGCTGAGGAATGGAATGCCCACACAGACATTGACAGGCTCTAACTACCAATTCCCCTAAATTAGAACCCACAAAGGTACCATGAGCACAGGGCCCAGATGAAGGCGGCCTGGTGAGTACCCTGAGGCCAGCCACATCTGGATGGGTCTGATGTGCAGCCTCACACGTTGTACTATATGTGCGCACAAGGCCATGTGCCCTAGGAGCCTCATACACTTTTGGGCTGTTGTGACTGAATGAATCTCGAGGTCTGTCGTGAGAGATTAAATAGATTGGAATCTTGACTTAAATAGATTGGAATGCTCTGGTCTGGGTAGAGTCCAATACAGCCCCTATAAACTCCACCTTATATACCAGGCAAAGGATAGACTTGTCTGCATTGATCAGAAGGCCTAAGGCCTTGAAGGCTGACTATATGAGTTGAATGCTGGATATAACCTGAGCTTTGGACCAGCCATTGACTAGCCAGTCATCTAGGTAACGGTAGACCCTGTGCTGCTTATCTACTGAGGAATGCTACTACCATAGCCATAGATTTTGCGAACACCTGAGGAGCTGCAGATAGGCTGAACGGAAGCTCCGTGAACCAGTAAGACAAGAGCGTCACTAAGAATCTGGGGAACTTTCTGTGCCCTTCATATATTAACACACAAAAGTAGGCATCTCTTAAATTGAGGGCAGCATACTAGTTTCCAAGATCCAGAGAGGGAATAATGGACACCACGATGACCTGGCAAAACTTTATCTTTTTGAGATAGATGTTGAGCTGACATAGGCCTAAAATAGATCTGCGGTATCCCTTCACTTTCAGGTTAGGCAATAATGGGAGTAGAAACCCTTCCCTCTTAAATTCTGTGGAACCTCCTCAATGGCTCCCACCTGAAAGAGATTAAATCTCCTGGACCAGAAGTTCTTTGTGAGAGGGGTCCCTCAAGAGGGACAAGAAGGGATGGTGAGAAAGAGGAGTAGAAATAAACTGGAGGGTGTACCCCACTTCTACGGTGCTCAACACACAGCAGTCCGTGGTGATACGGGACCAAATACTTAGGAAATGGGAAAGGCAGTTTGCAAAACAAAGGAAAAACAGGGTCTGGAATCACTGGTATGACCAGGGACGGCGAGTTATATGGGCCTCTTGGTGCCGGGGCTCCAGCAAATTCAGGGCCTGGGGGCCCAGCTCCACCAATGTTCAGGGCCAGGTCTCTCCTCCAGCCCCACTTGCCACCCCGCACGCCTCCCCCGGAGCATCCTCCGGCTCCCCCACCCCCACCCTGGCACTCAACACAGGGGAGGCGAGGGGCCTTCCTGGACCTGAGAAGGGCCCGGCCCCTAGGAGCACGTGCAGTGACGGTGCCAGGTGAGTGTGCTGCTAGTGGAGGAAAGGGGGCCCCTCCCCTGGAGCTCTTTGCTGCCGATTGGGAGAGGGCTGGTTGGACTGTGGAGTCCTCCTCTCTGGCCCCAGCCCAGCTTGCCTGAACCCCAAACTCTTCATCCCCAGCCCCACACCCCCAGCCAGAGCCCTCACCCCCCAGCACCCCAACCTTCTGCCCCAGCTCCCTCCTGCACCATGAACCCCTCATCCCTGGCCCCATCCCGCAGCCCTTATCCCTCCACACTCCAACCCTCTGCCCTAGCCCTGAGCCCCTCTCACACCCCAAACCCCTCATCCCCAGCCTGAGCCCTCACCCCCCCGCAACCCTCTGACCCAGCACTGAGCCCCCTCCCATACTCCAAATCCCTTGGCCCCACCCCATTAATTTTGAGTCTTTTAATGCATGGAGCTTAGCATCAGTCTACCCTGAAAAGAGGGAGAATCCTTCAAAGGGCAGGTCCTGCACAGTCTGTTGGACCTCCAGGACTGCAACAGGAGCTCCTCCACATGGTCAATCCTGAAACCATGGACCTGGCAGCCAAGTAAGCCACATTCAGAGCAGCTTGCAGCAAGGCCCTTGCCACCAATTTTCCCTCATCCACTAGCGAGGAGAACTCCTGTCTAGCATCTTCTGGGAGCAGGTCTTTAAATTTTAGCATGGAGTCCCATACATGAATGTCATACCTGCTCAACAGTGCATGCTGGTTTGCAATCCTGAGCTGCATCCCCACAGTAGAATAAACTTTCCTACCAAACAGGTTTATCTTTTTTTAATCTTTTGATTTTGGGGTTGCACCCTGATGTCCCTGCCTTTTCCTGTCTTTAGGAACAGATACTCCCAATGACACACACACACCCCGGGGGGAGGGGGAGGGAGTACAGGAACTCAACCTTGGGCGGGCACATAAAACTTGTGCTCAGCCCTTTTTGAAGTGGGGAGAAAGAATGCAGAGGTCTGCCACAGACCCTTAACTGTCTCACTGAGAGGAAGAGCCATTCTGGAAGGACCTGCAGTCGCAAAAATACTGACCAGGCAGTGTGAGGATACTTTTCCTTCCTCCACCTGTATACCCAGATTTAAAGCAACTCTCTTCAACAATTCTTGGTGTGCCTTATAGTCATCTGGGAGAAGATGACATGACCCCTCCTGAGACTGCCTCATCAGGGGAAGAGGAAGAGAAGCCCAGCACTGGCTGCAGATGCTCCTCCACTTCCTGATCTGCAGGGTCCTGTTGAGCTGGTTCTTGCTGTCTGGTACTGGACTCTGTACCAGAGTCAAGAATAGGTGCTTCCCGGTGAGTAGGTGCCATGCATGGGCCTTTCCAATGCCACCGAATAGAAGTGCCCGGAATTTGATCTGGAAACAGGGGGAAAGACCCACGGATTCCAAAAAAAGACACTGGACAGGCATAGGGCCCCAGTGATCTCCTGACCACCCAACTCTATGGTACTCCCGTGACAGGATCCATGAAAGGATGGAAACATCTGGAGGAGGGGTAGAGAGTGTGGCTCCGAGGCTGGGAAATGTTGCACCTGACCTCCGATTCAGAAGAAGACAACTCTCCTTCCGCTGACCATGGAGGCCCCGTTCCAGACGATCCGTGCTGGCGATCGGTGCCAACGTTGAGAGGTCCACAGAAAAGCAAGCATCACGGGTTTTCCCTTTGACGGTACTGAAGGACAAGTCATCAGGGGTACATGAAGCTGGCATGATACTAAGTGCTGTAGCAGTCCTGCTGGTTCTCCTGCGTTCACCAAAACTGATAGCATCAACTCTTGTACTGCCGGCAGTACTGGCACCGAAAGAGAGGTCTCTGGCAGCCGCAAATGCCTCTGGTATGATCGATTCCAAAACAAAAGTTGATACAATGCAGTGCCAGAGATGTGGAAGGTGCTTCCTCTGGATTTAACAGAATGTACCTAAGCTGCTGTAATCAACAGTGCCATTTTCTGCGGTTCTGAAGCAGAGGAGTTCTTATACTCAGATCACACTCCACTTATCCCCATGCCTAGCAGACTTCAGTGCAGGGGATCTTCCCCTTTCAGCAGTCTGCTTCTAATGCCTCTTCTCAGGCACTGGGGATGGCGAAACGGTTGTTGGGACTCAGGCACAGTAGAAGGCGCACTCCTTACCGATGCTGAGGCACTTGGTGCCAAGTTTTACCAACTTGGCTCAGATGGAGGTCTCCATGAGTAGAAAGTTTAGCCTGGCTTCACGATCTTTCTTCGTGCAAGGCTTAAAGTCCCTGCATATTTGGTAATGCGCCCCAATGTGATCTTCCCCAAGGCACTTCAAGCAACTTGAGTCTGGGTCACTCAAGGGCATAGCCCTATGGCAGGAAACGCAGGCCTTGAAGCCTGGTGACCGAGACATCCCTCAGCACCAGGAATCAACCAAAATCATCAGATGGAGTAAAAACCGAACAAAAAACAAACACTAAACTATTTACAATAAAATGCAAGAGAACAGCGTCCACTGAGAGTACATTGTCTAGATCAGGGGTCTCAAACTCAATTTACATTAGGGCCAATCCTCAAATCCTCCCAGCGGGCCAATAATGTCACTCATGCTGCCCAGAACCCGCCCCCCAAAACTCCACCCCCCACCTGCCTAAGGCTCTGGGAGGGAGTTTGGGTTGGGGGAGGAGGTCTGGGGTAGGGGATTTGGGTGCAGGCTCTGGGAGGGAGTTGGGTCTGGAGTGCAGGCTCTGGAAGGGATTTTGGGGGCGGGAGGGGGTGTGTGGGAAGGGGTGCAAGCTCTGGGATGGAGTTTGGGGGGCTGGGGGGTGTGGGGAGGGGTGCTGGCTCTGGGAGGGAGTTTGGGGATGGGAGGGGGTCTGTGGGGAGGGGGTGGGGGCGCGGCGCTTACCTGGCGCTCCAAGGCGGGGCGAGGCGGGCCAGGGGGCCTCCGCACACTGCTACCCCCAGGCACTGCCCCCGCAGCATCCCATTGGCCACAGGGGCGCTCGGGGTGGGGGCAGCGTGCAGAGGCACAGCCCCACCCCGGGGCCTCATGGAGGGACCAGCAGCCACCGGAGTGAGCAGGCAGACGCCGCTCAGCTCCGCTGTGCTGCTGGGGCCCCGTGCGGGGGGAGGGGGGAGAGAGAGAGAGAGAGAGCGACCGGGGGCGGCAGGTGGGGTCAAGGGAGAGACCCGGCCCCAAAACTGCTGGAGCTGCGCGGGCCACATTGGAGATGCTCACGGACCGGGAGTTTGAGACCCCTGGTCTAGATAATAC
This sequence comes from Terrapene triunguis, assembly GCF_002925995.2. Classification (NCBI taxonomy): domain Eukaryota; kingdom Metazoa; phylum Chordata; order Testudines; family Emydidae; genus Terrapene; species Terrapene triunguis. The sequence goes on from NW_020664439.1 coordinate 14,403,508, forward strand.
TTAGTCCTACCATGAGTGCAGGGGACTGGATTAGATGACCTCTCGAGGTCCCTTCATGTCCTATGATTCTATGAAGAGCAAGAAGAGCAGTTCAAGAGACCATCACGGTCAATAAGAAGGAACTGAGTGGGCTCAGGGTCAGCTGGCCATTTATACTACTAGATTCAGTGGCATGCTGCAGCAGAGGCACTCAAGCCACCCAGATAGTTACCACCGAGGAAAAAAATTCCAGCAACTGTATGTGGAGCGAATACACATGTGCAGTCACTTGAAGAACAAAGTTATCTATCAATCAATTTAGATTTGATAGACAGTGTGATATCTTACTACTTAAATGCACCATGGTTCAGTAGATATGGCGCTGGACTAGGAGTTAGGACACCTGGTTTCTATTCTCATCTCTACCATTGAACTGCCATGTCATCTTGAACAAGGAACGTCACTTGTTCCATTTCCCTTCCGATTCCACTGGTCTACAATTTTTGAGAAGTCGTCTGCTTCAGAGATAAAATGTGCTATTTATTATGTATTTTGATGTGCTGAATTCAAATAGGACAATTAAAACAACTGATTGGCTACTGTTTCTAAGATATTTAAGTTTTTACATTTTATGTCTATGTATATTGTGTAGATAGAGTTTTAATCATAAATTGTAAACCTAGGTCTTTTCATGTGTTTATGGTTGCTTTACATGATAATATTTCACCTGTCCTGTTTATGTAACACTTTAAAAATCAGCAAAAGGGTTATATAAATAAAATTTATTATGAAACAAAAGGCAAAAAACTATTATGTACATAGTTTAGTCCTATTCAGTGTCTACTCAGCGCTTCTTGGCTTGTCTCTTGTATTCATTAAACGGAGCATCTGTTGTCACTGTCCAGCAATAGTCTGCAAGCATTGATGGGCTCCATTTGCCCTGATAGCATTTCTCCATTGTTGCAATGTCCTGGTGAAATCGCTCGCCGTGCTCGCTCACTGCTCCGCAGTTCGGTGGGAAAAAATCTAGATAAGAGTGCAAAAAATGTATCTTTAGTGACATGTTGCAACCAAGGCTTTTGTATGCCTTGAGGAGGTTTTCCACCAACAACCTGTAGTTGTCTGCCTTGTTGTTTCCGAGAAAATTTATTGCTACTAACTGGAAGGCTTTCCATGCCATCTTTTCCTTGCCACGCAGTGCATGGTCAAATGCAATCTCGAAGAAGTTCACGAATCTGAGAACCAACAAAGACACCTTCCTTTATCTTAGCTTCACTTAACCTAGGAAATTTTCCACGGAGGTACTTGAAAGCGGCTTGTGTTTTGTCAATGGCCTTGAAAAAGTTCTTCATCAGACCCAGCTTGATGTGTAAGGGTGGTAACAAAATCTTCCTTGATTCAACAAGTGGTGGATGCTGAACACTTTTCCTCCCAGACTCCAATGACTTGAAGGCCAATCTTTCTTGATGTAGTGGGAATCTCTTGCAGGACTATCCCATTCGCAGAGAAAACAGCAGTACTTTGTGTATCCTGTCTGCAGACCAAGCAAGAGAGCAACAACCTTCAAATCGCCACAAAGCTGCCACTGATGTTGGTCATAGTTTATGCACCTCAAAAGTTGTTTCATGTTGTCATAGGTTTCCTTCATATGGACTGCATGACCAACTGGAATTGATGGCAAAACATTGCCATTATGCAGTAAAACAGCTTTAAGACTCGTCTTCGATGAATCAATGAACAGTCTCCACTCATCTGGATCGTGAACGATGTTGAGGGCTGCCATCACACCATCGATGTTGTTGCGGGCTACAAGATCACCTTCCATGAAGAAGAATGGGACAAGATCCTTCTGACAGTCACGGAACATGGAAACCCTAACATCACCTGCCAGGAGATTCCACTGCTGTAGTCTGGAGCCCAACAGCTCTGCCTTACTCTTGGGTAGTTCCAAATCCCTGACAAGGTCATTCAGTTCACCTTGTGTTATGAGGTGTGGTTCAGAGGAGGAGGATGGGAGAAAATGTGGGTCCTGTGACACTGATGGTTCAGGACCAGAAGTTTCATCCTCTTCCTCGTCTGACTCAAGTGAGAATGATTCTGGTGCATAAGGAACCGGCAGTCCTTCTCCGTGGGGTACTGGGCGTATAGCTGATGGAATGTTTGGATAATGCACAGTCCACTTTTTCTTCTTTGACACATCTTTACCAACTGGAGGCACCATGCAGAAGTAACAATTGCTGGTATGATCTGTTGGCTCTCTCCAAATCATTGGCACTGCAAAAGGCATAGATTTCCTTTTCCTGTTCAACCACTGGCGAAGATTTGTTGCACAAGTGTTGCAGCATATGTGTGGGGCCCTCCTCTTGTCCTGATCTCCAATTTTGCAGCCAAAATAAAGGTGATAGGCTTTCTTAACCATAGTGGTTATACTGCGCTTTTGTGATGCAAAAGTCACTTCACCACAAACATAGCAGAAGTTATCTGCACTGTTCACACAAGTACGAGGCATCTCTGCTCACTTTGGCTAAACAGAAATGTGTCCCTTTGCAAAATCAAACACTGACAAATAAGAGAGTACGACACTGTATGATTTCTAGAGCTGATATAGGGCAATTTGTTCAGCAGAGTGATGTAAGCTTCGTTATGATTGCATCATCCATGACTTCTAGGAATAACCATGATGCAATTCATATCATGTATGACGCAATACCAGCTTCAGATTGCATCATTCATTGTTTTGCCTAAAAAGCAAGTACTGTCCAAACCCAGTCATAGATTTATTCATAGATCCAGTCAAAGATGTATTTTAGTCATTTTTGGTTTAAATTGAGATCCTTTCCCTTTATAACTCACTTATCCTCCGCCATTCCCAAGTCAAGGGTCGTATATACTGACCCAATAGCATATCTTGAAAACTAGAGCCAATCAACAATTTTAAGCATCATTTTCGTTCTCAGTGTCCCAGAATTAGTAAAGTTTGACTACATTTATTTCAGAAGCATTTTGGCTGTAGAGCAGTGTACCTGTCTTATCTATTTAGAATGTAAACTTTTGGGGGCAGAAATGATTTCTTGCTTTCTGTTTATGCAAAACCTAGCTCAAAGAGGCCTCAATCTTAGTTGGCACCTGAAGGTGTAACTATAAACTAAAGTAACTACAAAAAACTATTTTTAAGCTCATTAACTACACAATACACAGAAGAAACTGCAATCTAAAAGTTAGGTGTCCCACTACCTACAACAATTCAGACATGAACCATTGTGAGGGTGGTTTAATACTTTTATCTAGCTAAAGTTAATACACAGTTTTTGTGTTTAATTTTATCCTTCTTAAATTTTATACTTGTTACATTTTAATGTTAGTGCCAGAGCTCAGAAGTGGGGCTGGCACTTGGCAGGTGCAAACATTAATGATTTTAATTACAACTAAATATACTGCAAAAAATGTATCAGATAGTTTGCCCACCCCTGGAGCAGACCTTTTGAGGAAAAAGGTATGTAACCTTAAAAACCAAACAAAAAGCCACTATGACCGCGTCCAGCCCGTTGGACCTTTTAATCCGGCCCTCGAGCTCCTGCCAGGGAGCAGGGTCGAGGGCTTGCCCCGCTTCAGCCTCCAGCCAGGGAGCAGGGTGGGGGGCTTTCCATGCAGCTCCTGGAAGTAGCAGCATGTCCCCCCTTCAGCTCCTATGTGTAGGGGCAGCCGGGGGCTCTGCACGCTGCCCCCATCCCAAGCACCGCACCCCACAGCTCCCATTGTCCGGGAACCGTGGCCAATGGGAGCTGTCAGGGCGGCGCCTGCCGACGGAGTGGCACGCAGAGCTGCCCGGCGCCACGTCTCTGCGTAGGAGCCGGAGGGGGGGATGTGCCACTGCTTCCGGTAAATGCCACCTGGCATCTGCATCCCTGAGTCCGTACGTTTCCCCCCCACACCACGCCCCAGCCCTGATCCCCCTCCCACCCTCCAAAACTATCCAAACCCCTCAGTCCCAGCCCAGAGCACCTGCCTGCACCCCAACCCCCTCATCCCCAGCCCCACCCCAGAGCCTGCAACCCCAGATGGAGCCCTCACACTCTCCACATCCCAATCCCCTGCCCCAGTCCAGAACCCCCCTCCAGAACACCCTGAAGTCCTCATTTCTGGCCCTACCCGAGCCCACATCCTGAGCTGGAGCCTGCACCCCTCCCCCCAATTTCATGAGCATTCATGGCCCGCCATACAATTTCTATACCCAGATGTGACCCTTGGGCCAAAACGTTTGCCAACCCCTGGTCTGGTCTCTTCCTAAGTCAAGTCTGGCTGAACACAACTTTCAACATGCAATTAAAGATAGCAGAGCAAAAGTTCCTAACTACACAAGAAAAATATACTTGTGTTCCAAACTTGAACACCACTAACCATGAAAAATGCTTTCAAATAGATGAGTAGCAGTTCGCTAATCTCTGGCGTCTATTAACCACAGATAAACCTCTGTATTACATGCACAGCGCAAGTACCATATCTAGTATACTTAGCTACAAGAACATTAACCTGTTCTCACAAGGGTATCCACGAAGAATGGAGCCCCAGCTCCAGGGCTGTCTACCCAGTGGGCTGCCTTGGAACCACAGACCCTGCAGTCCCCCTGTCCAATGCAATCTGGCAGGTGAGCTGACAGGAAACCAGGCAGACCTCTAAACCTGCCTGTATTCTATTTGAACTTCATCAAATCAAGCTGTCTCCACTAAATGTTTTGATTTTGACAAATTAGCAAAAAATGTTTTGTCAGATTTTCCCAACCAGCCCTAGTATCCACCATTTGTTCTTTGAAGGTATAGATAAGTGAACACCTGTGACTAGAATGCATTCCAGTGATTTAATTAGATACTTAATGTTTCAAATACTGACATAAGAAGTAGTGTTGGAAAGAGCTATCAAAGATGTAATGATTTTTCCACTAAACTTTCAGTTTAGTAAAATGCTCAATTAAATAGATTGAACTGTAATTAGTTGTTTCATCTGCCTTGCAACAAGTACTACAAGAAAACTGAAGAGATGTCTAATTTCAGAGTTGAACCAACTTCTACCACCTGTGTATACGCTCCTGAAATGCTATTTTTTATTTCTGTTATTAAAATAGGACCATTTTATACAACCGATATATTGGACATAAACCACACTTTAATGTCACATCCTGAAGCTGGAACTCAGAGATAAAAGAAGACAGGAATTGGTTTTGAAATTGAAGACTTTTTTTAAAAAATAAACAAAAAACCAACCAAGAAGACCTCTTCATTCAAGTTTTATTTTTCTGCACTTTTACCGGAAAGTCACCTTTCCATGTGAATGATTACACGTTTGGGGAAACTAGTTTGTATAGAATATGGACATTTTCTGTATTTAGGCATTTTAAAACCAACTAATTTAAAGATTAAAATTCAGCAATTAGCTTTCTTTTCATGAATAAGTTATTTCAATTGTAAATACTGACTCAAATTTTGATGTCTGAATCACACTTATACTTTTCTGTGAGCACAAGCACGTGCACATACACAGAGGCCCTTTCATTACTCATTTGAAATATGAATTTACCAGACATTGCTGAGTTTGTATTAGTTAAGCTCTCATAAGCATCAGATAAAAAACTCTAATTGCATGAAAAAAAAACATTTCCAGGTAAAAACTGTATAAGCATCCCATTCACAGCTGCACTACAATACCTCAGTCCTACTCAACTTTTGTTATTTAGAGTCACTGGCAATTATCACAACTGGGCTTTCCTACATGTGTAGGCTTTTTTTTTTATTATTTTTATTTAAACACGCACATAAATAAATAATGAGCAGGAGAGATCAGACCACCACAAGAAACTCATTTTGACCTCATGTCTAACCAGGTGAAAGATTACTGCGCTACTGTGTGTTACCTACCGTAGGCTGTAAACACCACTAAGCCCATGATAATGCAGAGGTATTTACAGGCATAGAGTTCTAAAAGTCTCAGACATTTACCATGTTACATGACTAGTCTTGACAAATTCATTAATATCTCTGAGGCATTAATATATTACAATAAAAGGACATATACGTGCAAAATCCTTTGGTCACTTTATACTCAACGTGTCCTTGCATTCACACAGTGTAAGAAAATATATATTTAAAGCATATTTTAGATTCAAGTGGTCTGGAGCAAAGTCTTTAAGATGTCTTCACATGAAAGAACCACCAAAAATGGGAAGCAGTCCACTGATTACTGCAACTCACTAAACTGTGCAGTAAGGGCATGATAGGCTGTGATTCTACCCGCGTGCCTGGGTCAGTACATACAATGGGCACAGTGGAAAAGCAGCTGTTCTCCAGGCTGCATCTTTGATTCTGCCACAAGTGCTGGATCTCTTTAGAGCAATAAGTTTTCAGCCCTGTTTCAACTCAGAAAAAGGTCAGGTCAAGGCTGGGTTTAGCGAACGTGAGCTAGCTACGCCAGATCTAAACGTGACTGCTTTTCTTCAACACAAAGCCATGGAGGTCCAATCTCTGGCTTGAGGCGAGGTGGAAGGTCTTTATATCTTTTATCTTCAGAATCAAAAGGATTGTTAATTTAAAATTTTGGACTAAATTAAATGTATGTTTTGAAAAGACTGAAATTTAAAGACTCAGACTGTTCAGGATGTTTTTTGTCAAGTTGATTTTATGCATTGAACAATGCCTCTCTACTCTCTCTATATAATGTAATCCCAGCACAACTATTTCATTAGTTCATGAACAAAGCCCATTACAAGCAAGTTCTTATTCTGAGATGTAGTTAGTTCCCAGATTGAAAAAAGGGGCTATTACTACTAGTAAGTGAAACAGAGTTCACCAAAGAAAGCTACTCAATTCTACCAAAAAGCCACGAACTTAAAAAAAAAAAAAATGAACATGTTAGCAGACATACCTATTTTCATTGCTCATGCAATAATGATTCAACTAAAAATGGTTTCTTGATTCACATATTCATAAACATTTAAATTGGTACATTTCATTATTCATTAGTAGTTTAAACATAAATGGTACCTCTAACATAAGATCATCTTATGCGTGACATTAGTCCTAAACTGATATTATGTATGAGTAAAAACATTGTTTTAAAACTAATGTATCAAAATTTAGATTTTTGTCACAAACCACAATTATACAGTGTTCATCTTAGATATCAGTAAGAAAGACACAGATTTAAAATTTAGTTTAGTCAGATACCTTGTTTATGAGATGCTCAGTGACGACTTCTCGTAGTCCAGTGTATAATTTTTCTCCATGTTTATGTAACACCATAGTATATGCATTCCTATACAGTTCCTCAAAGCTGAGACCACTGTTGTTCTTACGCTGGATCTCTTGGATCGCATTTTTCAGGAGATCCCAAATGCTGTTTACATATTTCTCATCCATGGTCATCTGCAATATTGAAGAAAAGAAATGAGTATTTTCCAGAATTAAGAACTTTGGCTATCAGAAAATTAGCTGGAAACCACTGTAATTTGAAAACAGCAGTAATGGCTTCTGTCAAATTTCTCCGATTTCAAATTTATGACATTTATCAGAACCTTAGATCAACAAGAGTTGACAAGACTGGTAGGGATTAACTGCACTGAGTCAAAGACAGCCTTTGCTATGATTTTTCCAAGTACACGGTCAATGGCATCTTTTTTTATTTTTTTTTTTTAAACAGACATTTTTTCCTTCAAAAATAGAGTTTTCATAGGACTCAACCCTGATTCCACAGGGAGAAAATTCTTGTTTTCCCCCTAAATATACCAACTCCAGTTATCACCCACCCTAACATACAACTTGACAAATTTTGGGCCATGGTATAAGCCTCACCTGTTTAATCAAGCTTTTAATTGACATACCTCATAACAGGTACAGGTCTCATGTGACAAATAAGAGGCAGTGATTTTACTGAAGTGATCCATATGAGTGAATTATTTGTTTCTAATTTATTATAACACGGCTATGGCCACAGTGGTGAGTGTTGAAGAAATACATATCTATATAAATGACAAGTATTTAGAACAGATGAAGCACTGTTTTAGCAAACAACCGTCAAATACACTTAACAATCCTACAGAACATATCCTCATTGCACAGATGAGGAAACAGAGGTTTCATGAGTTGTCAAAGGCTACATAGTGAGTTAGCAGCAGAGCTGGTACTGATTCAAGATATGTGGACCCCACCTCTACTCAGAAGTCCTTCTTGGAACAGCATCCTGTGATCAAGGAAGACAAAGCCCTCCTGGTGATACCATCCATGTAGCCAGGATGTGTCTTGTCTCTGCCTGGCCCCCTAGCATTGACTTGAACGATTGATGAGAAATCCATCTGCGCAACAGCTCATTCACCCTTACTCCCAGAGCACTGCTGTCACTTCTCATCTGCTCAGGGTCATACCTCACAGAATCATTAGAGCCCACATGGATGAGCAACATAGGGTAGTGGGTCAGAATCCTTGGCAATCCTTCCGTAACTTGTCATATGGGCCCCTGGCAGGCAGCACACCCCTGAGATGCCAGGTCAGACCATCAGATGGATGTCTCCGCCGCCCCTTAGAAAGGAGTCACTGACCACCACCACCCTTTTTTCCTCTTGGGAGTCTTGGAGGTACATGGCTTCTCCTCTTCCACCTTTGGGAGAGAATCCTCATTCTTCATTGCCAAGGAAGCATACATTTTTTCCCCTCTCTATGAACACTGGGTTGGGAGCCGGGGTGAATCACTGCCTGCTGTCAGAAGGCGCCAGCAGCCAGTTTTCCTCACTGGGAAGGAGCATTTTCCTCCTCCCCTAGTTGTGCATGCCTACACTGATCTGCAGTTTAGACTAAGAGGGTGTGAATTGCAGCATGCACCAAAGTGCTGTACTGTAATTCCCTGTGTGGACACTTTGGGCACAAATGTAAAGATCCCTAGTTTGCCTAATGAAGTCCTCTAAAACAGGACTTCATTAGCGCCAACTAGGCTTCAGAAGAGAGTCAGTGTCAGACATGTAAATTTTAAAGATAAACAAGACAATTTTAAAAATAGGATCACTTAGTAATACATATTAACATTTTGAAGATGGTGATGGGAGGAGAAATTCTTTGCAATTAACCTTTTAAGAGGTCAGAATCCAGATAAGTTGTGTACTATTCAAAAGCCTTGGGAACCCAATTTTGAGATTCTTGCCATTTGTTCTCATGCATTTTGCACTGGATATGTTAAACCCTAATTTTGGCCATAGTTAAGAGGACAAGGTATATATTTATGCAGAAATTAGTATGACTGATCTAGGGTATTCAGATTTCAGGACTTGTCTAAGCAGGCCACTTTACTTCTGAATGAGAACTCAACATAGGAGTTAAATGCACTTTAGCGTCACGCTTTTAGTTGGCTCATCTTAACTTTCTTGCGTGTCCCAGTATAGACATGCCCTCAGTTACTTTCAGCCTCTTGAATTTTCTTGGTTTTATGTCCTATCAAGAGTGGGATGTGGGACTTTCCACAGCTCCCTTCTCATAGCTCCAGATCATTCCCTCTTCTCATGTCAAGATATAGAAGAAACATTTTTTTTTTTTAAATTTACTTTCTCCTGCTACCTCTCAGGCTGTATTTACCAAATATTATTCTCTATCATGGGGAATTCATTGAGAATATGAATATGGAGACCTCCAAGATTAAGGAGGCAGTTCAGCTGGAAAGGTCTTCAGTAGCAAAACTAGGGGCGGAGGAAAATGCTCCTTCACAGTGAGGAAAGCTGGCTGCTGGCTCCTTCTGGTTGCACAGAGTTGAGGATTGCTGAGCCAAAGGAGGCATCTGTGTCCAAAGCTTGGAATAGCGCATAATGCCTGGTGAAAGTGTGTAAAGAGCCCCAAGTGGCTGCTCTGCAAATCTCAGAGAGGGGAATTCCCTGTAAGGAAGCTACTGGTACCACTTGAGCAATCGTAGCACGGGCCTGACAGTTTGAGGAGGAGGGGCTTTCATAACATTATATGAGAGAGAAATGCAAGAGACTATCCACTTAGACAGTCTTTGGGAAGAGATAGCTTTCCTTTTCATTTTCTCGGCAACAGCAACGAACAACCCTGGAGATTTCCGAAAAGGAGTTGTTCTTTGCAAAAAGAAGGCAAGAACCCTGTATATGTCTAGGGTATGGAGTCTTGCCTTCTTCATGCTTCAGTGAGGTTTAGCATAAAACACTAGTAGGTGTATAGCCTGGTTAAGATGAAACTCAAAAGGCACCTTAAGTATGAACTTAGGACGCAGACCTAAAGAAACCTTGCCCTTGTGAAAAACTGTGTAAGGTGGGTCTGTCATAAGGGCTCCAAGTTTCCCTACCCTTCTAGCAGAGATAACAGCTATTAGAAGGTGATCTTCAAAGAAAGGTGCAGAAGGAAACAAGGGGCTAAAGGTTCAAAAGGACAGCAGAAAGAATGAAGTTCAAATCCCAAGCAGGAACTGGTTTCAAAGCTAGAGAAAATGTCCTTATGATGCTATTCAGGAACTTTGTGATAGAGGGATGAGTAAAAACAGGGCAGCTTTTCATCAGGGACTGGAAAGAGCTCAGAGCTGCCAAACGTACTCATAGGGAGCTGATCAACAAGCCAGGTGTCTTTAGCAAAAGAAGATACTCCAGTAGGGGAGCGATACCTGGGACCTCAATAGGAAGTGATGCTGCTGGCATGAAAGGGAGAGCAGTAGCATTTTCCCACAGTGGGTCTCCTGCTGTTCTGGAGAATGGCTCAACGTCTTGAAAGAAGGCTTGTTCTACACTCATTGTCCATCCTAAAGCTATGCTGCCAGATGTAGGGATGCTGGACTGGGGTGCTTCACATTGCCCTCATTTTGGGACAGTAGGCCCTGGAATTTGCAGATCGAGAGACATTGTAGATGCAATCATGTCAACGGGGTGACATAAGTGCATGCCTCCAAGTGGCCAGAACCAGGCAGGACTGGGCTGTAGTCTGAGGGCTGAGATGAAGCTGGCTGATGAGATCCCTCATGGCCAGGAATTGGTTCAGAGGTAAGCAGATCCCCACTGTGTCCAAGTTCAGGTCCACCCGATTAATTGTATGGTTTGTGCAGGTGTTAATATGGACTTGTCCAAAATGACGGGAATCAAAGAGTTAAATTGTGGTAGTGACTGTTGCTTGTACCTCCTGGTACGACCAACCATTGAGCAGCCAATTGTCCAGGTAAGGAATAACCATCTCCCCTGTCTACAAAGGTATGCAGCCATCACCACAACACCTTTTGTAAATAACCTGACGCCATGGAGAGGCTGAACGGGAACACCCTGTATTCAAAGTGCTCTTGGCACTGTGACCTGCAGGAACCTTTTGTGAGCAGGATGAATGTCCAAATGAAAAGAAGCATCCTTCAAATCGAAGCCTGCAAACCAGTCACCTGAGCTGAGGGAGGGCATATAGGGGCCAAAGTGCTCATTCTGAACTTTCAATGTTGTATAAAGATGTTCAATATCTGAGGTCCTGAACAGGTCTTCACCCCCCTTTCCATTCTTTTTGGGACTGAGGAATTACCTTGAGTAAAAGTCCTTCCTTATAATAGGGATAATAAATTCTGTCAACTTGAATTTTCTATTTTTTGGTGGGACTGGGATTAAAATTAGAACTTGCTATTTTATCCTTTTCTGCCTCTAATTCACTAAATATAAATGTAAACAACCCCCTGCTCTAATCATAACTCACATACTGGGGACACTTCAGAGAACTGCAGAAGGGAATTGCCAGGAAATTTCAAGCTATAGAAGACAACTTTACAAAGCTATCACAAAGAATATTTGAAATATATTACTTTTTAATATTTGATATTAAATATTCCATCTTTTGGTGTAGCTTCATATTCTCCTTCAATTAATTATCTCTCTCTTTCAAGTAGCAGCAGCACTTGAATAAATTTTAGGAAATGGGTTTGCTGAAGTTTTATCATGACAAATTAAGAGAATATTATCCTCTACTCAGAAATCAAAAATAGTTGACTTGCTTTGCAGCAATGGTTTTCTAGCAAACCAAAGCTTTCTAAGAACTTAAATGACTATGTATTGCAGCAGTGAATAAGTTTTGTACATAAGTTTTAGCAAGAAGAGTCTTACGGTTTTCCCCTCTGTTAAAAAGCTCTGTTTAAACTTTTGCACAAAATATGTAGGACCTTACACTGGCCAATATTTGCTTCCTGAAAACTAAATAAGAATGTCAATGAACGGTTACCTCTGGGTTGTTTAGCTTGTGAGGTTGTCACAAATGAAAATTTTTAAATAAAATGAAAATATTTTTCTAAAGACAGCTGTAACAAAAACTGTCTCCATAAAAACAAACATACTGAAAGTTCCACTATGGTAGTCAAGAGACACAAAATTAGTTTGTGATGTCATAAGAACATTTATGTACTTCTGAGATCTAGATTGAGATCCTTGGATAAGAGCTGGCATATATGTTTTATTAAAAAATTAAAGCCCTGATTCTGCAATTTGATCCACTAGAGCAGACCCCTGACAACAAAAGGGTGCTCACTGATCCACACTAGCAATTCTGAGTGAAGAATCAGCCCCCACTGTTCTTCCTTGCTCATTCCCTGCCTCGCATTGATAGATTTACTTAAACTGTTGATGTAAATGTTTTAAAATAATGAAATGCTGTTCGGTTGTAGAGTTCAATTCGTACACTATATTAGCTTTCAAATGAAAAATAAAAACTAAATCGTTGCTTGTGAGGGCTTTTCAAAGCCCATTTCTTAGACAGTTTGAGGATGGAAGATTGAAGGGAGGTGGGTTCTTTTAAATTAAACAGTAGGGTGAGTTGCAACAGCATTTTGTAAAGACTTAATGGAGAGGGGACAGTTCTTTCCAATTTAAAAGATTAAATTAAGGGCAACAGCAACAAGATACAGACAGAGTCAGAAGAAATTTTCTAACACGCAGAGCTGGCTGCAGTTTCATCATCTAACAGTATTCAGTGCCCCATATAAAATAGGCTTTAAACCATATCCTTATCCTGATCTGGCAGTGTTTTTGACAAATTTAGGAGACTGAGAATTTAAACAAATGAACAGAAATTTAACTATCCTTCCTCTTCTAGAAATGGCCCCAACAGAATGAGACTGACACACATAGGTCAAGCAATGAAGGAAAGTAATGAGTCTGGATTTCAGGTTCTATTTTTATGCCATTCTGTATTTTCCCCCACAATTTTAATGTCTTGTAAATTCCTAGGAAAATAATTGTTTTTACAGGTTTGTTTGAATTCTGACTGTAAATTAAAGCAGTCAACGATTTTTGAGCAATCAAAGAAACAGAGTTAATATACTCAACAGCTCTTTATAGCTGAAAACTTATTCTTGAAAATTAACAACTTTATATTTAAACTGACATCCAGAATTCCTAGTCATTGCTGCCATCACATTGTTCACTCTGCTTATGTGTTCTACCCTTCCCACACACACTGCATCTGTCTTGTCTATTTAAATTGTAAGGTCTTCAGGGCAGGGACTGTTTTCTACTCCAGTGGTTCTCAAACTTGGGCCCCCGCTTGTTCAGGGAAAGCCCCCGGTGGGCCGGGCCGGTTTGTTTACCTGCCGTGTGCACAGGTTCAGCCGATCGCGGCTCCCACTGGCTGTGGTTCACCACTCCAGGCCAATGGGGGCTGCAGGAAGGGCAGCCAGCACGTCCCTCAGCCCGCGCCACTTCCTGCAGCCCCCATTGGCCTAGAGCGGCAAATCGCGGCCAGCGGGAGCCGCGATTGGCCAAACCTGCGGACAGGGCAGGTAAACAAACCGGCCTGGCCTGCCAGGGGCTTTCCCTGAACAAGCTGCGGCCCAAGTTTGAGAACCACTGTTCTATTTTATACTGTAGCATAGTGGGGTCCCATGCTTGGCCAGCCCTTAGGCACTGATAAATAATAGCTAGTCATAGAATGCTATTATCAATGCTGTCTGATTCTGTGAATAAAGACGACTTCCCTCCAAATCTGTTAATCTAGCACTTTTTCCATCACTAATTTTATATTTAAAATGAAATATTTGTGACCAACCAAAATACCATCTTAAGCTGAAAGATCTCTAACCAAATACAGAAAGACTGAGACCAGCATGCTTTAAAAAACAAAGATCACATTTCACAGGATATCACAACTGTGAAAGGATAAGTTTTTCGATGCCTCTCTAAAATGTAGTGGATTATACACATCACAGGGTCAGAAATTAAATCACTTAAGTGTTATGTATTACTCCTATATGGAATCAGAATTCTGTTGCTTTGTATACTTATTAAGGATGTGAAAGGTTAACCGGTAAGCATTAGTCTAACCGGTTAACCCACCTTAACCGTTAACCCTGCGCCGGCCGGCCAGAGCAGCCTAGCAGGCTGGCCCTTTAATCAATTAACCATTTAAACAAAATATTTTTAAATAATTTAAATGGTTAACTTTTTAAATGGTATGTACATCCCTAATACTTATTACATTATCACAACAGAAGTAAAACATAATTTTGCTATGCAATTATTTGTGGTGCAAAGTTACAAAATCTATTGTGGACAATTTACTCCTTTTGTTACAGATAAAAACATGAAATACTGCCTACCACCAATTAGAAATTCAATGCATAAATCAAAACCAGGTCACCAATTTCAGTTCCAAGATTCATGCCAACAAACGTCTATGATTCTAAACAAAAAACACCACACAAGGTTGCAACATGAAGTATCTGAAGTCAGTGAATATCGTAGTTTCTTTACGACAACCTTAATTCTGCCCCTTGTGTGTATGCTTTGTTCTAATCTGGATCTTACTATTTATTTTCCCCAGAACACGTACAGGTCAGCTGGTGAATTAGGCAACATTCTGAAGGACACCATCCTCGAACTGCTGAAGTTGGACAGTGTACTGTGAATCCCTGCCTCATTTCCACTTTCACATATTGCATTGAATGAGGCAGTGCTCCTCATGGGCCTGGGTTCCAAATGAGCCCTGCCTCATTCCACACAAATCCTGAAGTATCACAGTACGTATAATTTCTCATTTTTATTATTATCTTCCTTTTCTGCAATCCCAATAAAAATGTTTTTCAAACGATCTCTCATTTCTGCACAAAGTCAGTGCACGTGCTACATAAAGTCATAACTCTGCCAAATATAAATGGCTCTTCAACAGACCACCAAAAGATATAACTGTAAACTAGGCACCATCTCCCTGCTAAATTTCAAGCTCCTATCACCTCACACAGAGGTGCTAGAGCTGTTCAAAAGAGTTGCAATATTTTGGTAACTTTTTTTTAAATGGCTTAACCAATTTGCTCAAGCTTTCAAATTAAGTGACTCTCTATCAGAAATCAAATACGGAAGGTTTCAGCTCAAAAGTCATAAATTGGAGAAAGTTATACCAAACTGCAAATGGCCCTTTGAAATGGAAATGCTTATACAACCTAAAATACAGACATTGCCTATAATATTAACCAAGGATTACAGCAAATATTTAGACACATTTCCATGGTGGTCACTGCCATAGTGTTTCAGGTCAGAAAAGATTAGCATGTATTATAGAATGGCCATAATGAAAGTGCTCATTTTCAAAAATATCTGTTTGGGGGAGAGAGAGATCTGGCTATACTGTGGAATTGTTCTAATTGATTTTAAAGCTAGCTCAGCCTAACCTAATTTTAAAACTTGGTTAGAGCCAAAGCAGAGACCTAGATTCAGGGGTTTAAAATAGCCTGAGCAGTTTTATAAAACCGGTTTCAAAACAGGTTAGAAAACTTCTCCAGTGCAGGCAGATCCAGTCAGCCTGGTGCATCAGTATGCATGGCAATTTGGTTTGGGAAGAGTGAAGAATCAGAAACTATCCTTGGATTCTTACTTAGCAAGAGTTGTATGAGATGAATTAAGTGGTTTGTATCCAGGAAGGCGCACTGTGTGTTTTGTCTGGTCCAACTAACAATCTCCAATACAAATGTGATATAGCTAACATAGGAGGCCACATCTCACTGCCTTGGCCTCTTCAATTCAAGTAAGTTTGCCTTGCTTGTGATCAGTTAAAAATGACAGGAAATAGTTTACCAGGAGCTCAGAATTACATAGTAAAAGAAAAATTAATCCATCCTGAATGAACTGGGAGAACAAATGCAAATAGTGATATCTAATTCCTCTTACTCATCCTCCACCCAAAATAGAACAAAATGGAATCATGAAACAGTACAAACTGCAGTATACTGATCTATGAAAGAGGAATCTAGTTCAGACTTGCGACAAAGCAGGCAAGGAAGTCCTTTTGTCACATGCCACAAACATCAACAGTTCCAAAAACAGTTTATTTAAAAGAGAACTAGAAGATAATCATTGTTTCTAATTACAAAGAAAGGTAAGTCATTAAAATACTGTCTTAAATGTAATAAAACACTCAATTAGGAAATCACCACCTTGATAATTCAGAGATATCAAGGACTGGAAAAAAAAGTTTTCCTACTAGAAAGTGTAAGAAATGTTAATTTCAAAGTTGCTGTAACTTAAGTTGTTTAAATGTAAAAATCTACTAACATTGATCTTAAATTTCTAAACAAACATTAAATGTTTTGAATAGATACACCTTACAATGTTGAAACTCATCTCCAATATGTTCTAATAGGAAAGAGGATTAATTTCATCTTATTTGCAATCACAAATTGGGCTTCCTGTATATGTTCATCTACATGTTGAAATATGTTTACATGCATGACATGTGGGCACAATTTAATGGTCATTCTGGCAGAGGTGGTAGATAGATCTGTGAGTTAGGGCATCATCCTGCACCACTAAAGTCAATAGGAACAGGATTAGTTAAGCACATAAAAGTATGTACTTGCAAGATGGTTTGTAGGTGCTTCGCTGTTTTTTAATCTTATTGAGGCTTTGGCCTGGTCTACACTAGGACTTTAATTCGGATTTAGCTGCCTTAATCCGAATTAACCCTTCACCCGTCCACACTACAGAGCCAGTTAATTCGAATTAAAGGGCCCTTTAAATCGATTTCTGTACTCCACCTCGACGAACGGAGTAGAGCCTAAATCGATTTTGTTAATTCGAATTAGGGTTAGTGTGGACGCACACCACCGAATTACTGTATTTAAGTTAATGGGGTAGTGTGGCCGCACACCACCGAACTAATGTGGTTTAAAACCGAATTAAGGTGCTTAGTGTGGCCGCACACAATCGAATTTATACAACCTGTTTCCCAAATTCGAATTATCTAAATTCGGATTAATCCTGTAGTGTAGACATACCCTTTGGGTTGATGAAAACATCACTTCAGCAACCCTAACTCCAAATTAACAAACTTTATTGTGCAGCTATTATGTCAGCCCCACTGTTATAACAGCATCAACTACATGCACTAAAGAGATTATGAAACAGTGACAGGTATAGTATTTTATCAACTGCTTTGAAGATTCCTTTTACTACTTATATTTATTAATTCCTTTTACTCATTATATAGATTCAGATACCCTTACTCACACTCAATACCACCTTAGGCAATGCTGAAGTCATTGGAACTACTCATGGAATAAGGTGCTGTATGAGTATCAGAATCTAACCCAGGGGTCGGCAACCTCTGGCATGCGACTCGCCAGGGTAAGCACCTGGCAGGCCGGGCCAGTTTGTTTACCTGCCATGTCGGCAGGTTCGGCCGATCGCAGCTCCCACTGGCCGCAGTTCGTCACTCCAGGCCAATGGGGGCTGCAAGAAGCCGCGGTCAGCACATCCTTCGGCCCGCGCTGCTTCCCGTAGCCCCCATTGGCCTGTGACGGGTACTTACCCTGGCAAGCCGCGTGCCAGAGGTTGCCGACCCCAATCTAACCGTAAAGAATCATTTACCTAAAATAGCAACCTCAATGGGATCTGAGTACCTAACTGCCCTAGGCTCCTCTGAAAATCCTTGTGTAGGATTCAAAGTATTTCAGATGACATTCCATACAACAGTTTTCCCTGTAATTACTGTAACAGATAAAGTGCGCCTGTTCAAATAAGTGGCACTACATTTCAGCCTTCAGAGCAATTGGGGGAGAATGCTCTGAATCAGGCAGGGCAGGGACCTGAACTTGTGTCTCCCCATCTTAGCTTTGGTAAATATTTCTAGTACCATTTAATGCTAATATATAGAGCAGCAGTTTCTCTCTCTCTCTCTCTCTCTCTCTCTCTCTCTCCCCACATATCACAACTTGAGTATATTAGAATGGGGATCTATTACAACTACACGGATTAAAGTTATGACAGTGGTACACAAAGTACTTCTGAGTTGTAGATGTGGTATCCTAAGTCAGTCTGAGAGACACGGATGAAGAACTGCTCTAGAACCAATGTTTGTTATAAATATTTGTAATGAAATAATGGGAGATTAGCTGATGCAAAAGGGTTGTGCAGGCCTGGGTGCACACAGAGGTCTTCCAGGGGTACATCAACTCATCTAGATATTTGCCTAGTTTTGTAACAGGCTACATAAAAAGCACTAGCAAAGTCAGTACAAACTAAAATTTCATGCAGACAACTTGTTTATACTGTTCTATATACTATGTATTCCAATTGATTTTATAATTATATGGTAAAAGTGAGAAAGTAAGCAATTTTTCAGTAATAGTGTGCTGTAACACTTTTGTATTTTTATGTCCGATTTTGTAAGCAAGTACTTTTTAAGGGGGTATAGACGATAAATCTGAGTCCTGAAAGGGGTACAGTAGGCTGAAAAGGTTGAGAGCCACTGACGTAGGGCTTCCCAAATCTATCCCAAGAATCCTGACTTAGAATAAAATGATTATGTATATTTCAAGATCTGTTCTGACAAATTTTCTTTAAATAGACATTTTTAAGGCAATACTCACTAAGAAAAAAAAATAGTTAACTGATTTTACACACCGTAGGCAGAGATCATTAATTTCTCCTTTTTGCCAGCTCCTGTCTATTGATTACTACAAAAGCTCAGACATTAAAAAGATACTCACTTTAGAGCATGATGCAGATGCTATATTGCAAAGTCTTAGTTGGGAACTAGTAGGAGAAGGAAAAATATTACTTCCAGAGAAATTGGGGCATGGGAAGACACCAACTCTACTCAGAGGTACCCTCTTCCCAACTTAACAATTCGTTAGTTTATTAGCCTTTCAGCTCTGATTCAATGTTTCCTTGAGCCACAATACTAAATACCCTCCCGAGACTAATTTCGATCTAAACCCCACTAGAAACGTACCCATATGATTAAAAAAAAAAGTGAATTTACAAATAGGTTAAATGATTAATATTTTGAAATTGTTATATAGATGTTAAACAGAATACATCAAGATCAAAAGGAAGTGTTCCAAGAACACACCAATGTATATGGGAAACTTACAAAGATTATAACAGCATTCCAAAAGAAGAAACATAAGGGAAAAGAAATGCTTCTGGGCTTGAAGACAACTATTTTTTTCTCGTGATAACCCCACAATACCGCAAGGAGTTTTAGGAGAGAGGCCTAAAAGGGAGGCCTACTTTTCTACTTTGTTTGAAGAGAGTTGTAATACATTTAGAATTTTGTGCATAATCTATATTGGTGCACTATGGTAACATTTTTTCTTTTTTCTCTCCTTTATTTAACATATTTACCATAATTTTTGGCACACAAGGAAGCATTGCCTGGAAAACCCTAGCATTGGAACAACATAGGAAGAAAGCAATGAATTAAGAGTTGTACGAGAACGTTTACAGGGCATCTGTCCTCACTAATCTTAGTTCCAATTTTCTCCCAAATTCACAAGCATCAAAGTTTCTCCCATCCCTCCCACCACAAGTAAAAAAACCAGCCAGGTGTGGGGGGGATGGGGGGGGGGGAGGGGGAACACTAGCACTTCAATACTCTAGACTGATAGAGTGAATGTGAAGAGCTGCAATGGACTACTTAAACAAAACCCCTTTTAGGTTCAAACTACTGTGAGACATAAGGAAGACTGTCAGTTTTGTATTGCACATATCTTAAACTGAGACTACAAATACACCTCT